>NW_021941229.1:27526585-27630318 GCF_902148845.1 Salarias fasciatus | reverse complement strand
TCATGACATTGTTCATCTTAAAGGGACTTAAGGCAACTTTTCAAAATGTACCTCAGTGCTGCCGCGATAGGCGCTGCGGGGAACTGCAGCCACCAGCCGAGGCGGCACGGGAGCGCGCACAAACATTTTACAGAAAGTCCGTCTTCACAGCGCTGCACCAGGGATGCTCCTGCTGTTCACTACGTCGCGGATTACTGCAGGACCACAGCGCAGATTATGTGATTTTTGTAAGCATCCATTTTCACTCCCAAATGCAGCTGAAGTTCCTCCATGAATCAAACGCAGATCCAATATTTATTCGGGTGCCTGCCCGGCTTTGGTCATGTTTTTATTTTTTTTTATTTTTTTTTTTTTTGACTCACGAGATAACGCTGATAATAGGGCTGCGTTAAATGATTACTTTTGTAATCGATTAATCAAGGAACTAGTTCTTCTATGCATTGATTAATCTAACGATTCATTTTTAAATCCGTGGCGGAGCTCCTCTCCGCCTCCGTGGTTATGCGGCGGGTCCCTGCGTCTCCGCCCGGGAGCGGAGATCCGGAGCTCTCCCGTCAGCCTCCGTGGGGCAGCTCCACTCGGCCCCTGGAAGCCGCCGCCTGCTTCAGGCGCCTCCGTGGAGCAAGCGGCGGCGCGGCAGCTCCGGATCTCCGCTCCCGGGCGGAGACGCGGGGACCCGCCGCATAACCACCGGTATCGGCCGATACCCACAGTAAAAGTATCGGAATCGGTATCGGGAGGCACAAAATGGTATGGGAACATCTCTGGTGTGTGTTTGGCTCCCGATGCTGACGCTCGGTTCTGGATGCTGCTCCGTGGAAAAACATCCTTTCGCTCCCGAAACGCCTCTGGAGTTACTTCAGACACACGAGCAGCCCTCTGCCGCCGACAGCTCGCTCACGCAGACCGCGCTGTGAGAGAGGCACGCCCGAACACGCCCGAACACGCCCAAACACGCCCAAACACGCCCGAACACGCCCGAACACGCCCGAACACGCCCGAACACGCCTGAACACGCCCGAACACGCCCGAACACGCCCGAACACGCCCGAACACGCCCGAACACGCCTGAACACGCCCGAACACGCCCGAACACGCCTGAACACGCCCGAACACGCCCGAACACGCCCGAACACCGCCCGAACACGCCGAACATGCCCGAAACACGCCCGAACACAGCCCGAACACGCCCGACACGCCCGAACACGCCTGAACACGCCCGAACACGCCCGAACACGCCCGAACACGCCCGAACACGCCCGAACACGCCCGAACACGCCTGAACACGCCTGAACACGCCTGAACACGCCCGAACACGCCGAACACAGCTGAACACGCCGAACACGCCCGAACACGCCCGAACACGCCTGAACACGCCCGAAACACGCCCGAACATCGCCTGAACACGCCCGAACACGCCCGAACACGCCCGAACACGCCCGAACACGCCTGAACACGCCCGAACACGCCCGAACACGCCCGAACACGCCCGAACACGCCTGAACACGCCCGAACACGCCTGAACACGCCGCTCCAGCGCCGCGCCGGCGCACCAAGGAGGCCTTGGTCATGCCGGACAGTCCGCAGGACGCCTGCGGAAGCTGAACTTTGAAGAACTTGTCATTTTATCCGGACTCAGTGGGAACACGCGCTGCGTGAAACGGCGTGGATGAAATGGGCGGTACCTTCGTGTCGCGCGGCGACGGTTTGTTTCCCAGGGCCTGCGGGTCCGCTGTGGGTCAGCTGACCCACCTGAGGACGGTGGGCGAGCTGCCGTCACGGTAACGCTGGCGACGGACGGAAAACAGAGCCGAAAGGAGCGAGTTTGCAGAGAGGAAGTCGCTGACGCTCCCGTGCCGCGGCCCCCGGGAAGTTCGGCTGAATCAGTCGGGTCTAGGTAAGTTGTGGACTCCGAGCTGGACCAGGTCTGAGTGAGACCAGGAGCTGGACCAGGTCTGAGTGAGACCAGGAGCTGGACCAGGTCTGAGTGAGACCAGGAGCTGGACCAGGTCTGAGTGAGACCAGGAGCTGGACCAGGTCTGAGTCAGACCAGGAGCTGGACCAGGTCTGAGTCAGACCAGGAGCTGGACCAGGTCTGAGTCAGACCAGGAGCTGGACCAGGTCTGAGTCAGACCAGCTGCCCGTTACAGTCAGACTCGCTGCTCTGCTGCTGCTGGTTGGACGACCTCGGGGACCAGGAAGTGTGACGGTCTAGCTCCGCCCACTGGAGCTGTTCCAGGCTGTTCTGACCTGGTTTGCCACCCCCATGGGGGGGGTACTGATGCTGACCGATGTTGCCCCCCCTGCAGGCTGGTTCCGGCAGTGCGGCCTCATCTCCTACAGTGGGGACGTGGACATCGGCGTCTTCATCGAGGACTTCAGGACGGACATGGTCTCAGCGCTGACGGACGCCGGCCTGAAGCTCAAACACAAGTTCGGGAAGGTCAGACTGTCCCTGTGTCTGTCCCTGTCCCTGTTCCTGTCCCTGTGTCTGTCCCTGTCCCTGTGTCTGTTCCTGTCCCTGTGTCTGTCCCTGTCCCTGTCTCTGTCTCTGTCTCTGTCTCTGGTCTACATGGACTCATGTCTTTTATTGGGACATGCAGGTGGAGGACAGTCTGGAGCTGTCTTTCCTGGGTGAAGACGTCAAACTGGACATTTTCTTTTTCTATGGAGACGGAGACGTGGTCTGGAACGGAGGGACGCAGGTGAAGAGCGGCCGCAAGTTCAAGTGAGCCTCTTTAAAGATTCAGCCCCGTGGCTCTGGGGGACGGGGGGGACGGGGGGACGGGGGGACGTCTGGGTGATGGTGTTCAACGCTGAGCTGTGGGACATGAAGGCAGGGGACAGACAGCCGAGTCTTCACCAGGTCTGACTTGTTGGTGGGAAACGGTTTGTGATGCAGCTCTGTCTCTGTGGGGACAGATCTGTCTCTGTGGGGACAGAGGTGTCTCTGTGGGGACAGAGGTGTCTCTGTGGGGACAGATCTGTCTCTGTGGGGACAGAGGTGTCTCTGTGGGGACAGAGGTGTCTCTGTGGGGACAGATCTGTCTCTGTGGGGACAGAGGTGTCTCTGTGGGGACAGAGGTGTCTCTGTGGGGACAGATCTGTCTCTGTGGGGACAGAGGTGTCTCTGTGGGGACAGAGGTGTCTCTGTGGGGACAGATCTGTCTCTGTGGGGACAGAGGTGTCTCTGTGGGGACAGAGGTGTCTCTGTGGGGACAGAGGTGTCTCTGTGGGGGCAGCTCTGTCTCTGTGGGGACAGAGGTGTCTCTGTGGGGACAGAGGTGTCTCTGTGGGGACAGAGGTGTCTCTGTGGGGACAGAGGTGTCTCTGTGGGGACAGATCTGTCTCTGTGGGGACAGAGGTGTCTCTGTGGGGACAGAGGTGTTTCGAGGCTGTTCTGGACCCTGGAGGGTGTCTTTGGGACAGAGAGGACTTGACTCAGGACAGCAGGATTCGAAGCGCCGTTCCTGCAGCGCCGCTTCAGTGAGTCCAGAGGAGCCGGTTCTACCAGAACCGGAGACTCAGGAGTGGAACCTCAATCATTAGACGTGGAACCGGGTTCTGCTCTGATGTGGTTCCTGGTCCTTTCTGACATGAGAGGATTTGATGACCAGCAGTCCGGCGTCTCGGCGTCTCGGCGTCTCGGCGTCTGAGCTCGCTCCAAACACATCCAGCCTGTTCTGGACGCCGAGCGTCTGCCGGACGAAACGCCGAGCGTCCGCCGGGCGGAACGCCGAGCGTCCGCCAGGCGGAATGCCGAGCGTCCTCCGGGCGGAACGCCGAGCGTCCGGGCGTTCAGCGTCCGGGCGGAACGCCGAGCGTCTGGGCGGAACGCCGAGCGTCCGGGCGGAACGCCGAGCGTCCTCCGGGCGGAACGCCGAGCGTCCTCCGGGTGGAACGCAGAGCGTCCGGGCGGAACGCCGAGCGTCCTCCGGGCGGAACGCCGAGCGTCCTCCGGGTGGAACGCAGAGCGTCCGGGCGGAACGCCGAGCGTCCTCCGGGCGGAACGCCGAGCGTCCTCCGGGCGGAACGCCGAGCGTCCTCCGGGCGGAACGCCGAGCGTCCTCCGGGCGGAACGCCGAGCGTCCTCCGGGTGGAACGCAGAGCGTCCGGGCGGAACGCCGAGCGTCTGGGCGGAACGCCGAGCGTCCGGGCGGAACGCCGAGCGTCCGGGCGGAACGCCGAGCGTCCTCTGGGCGGAACGCCGAGCGTCCTCCGGGCGGAACGCCGAGCGTCCTCCGGGCGGAACGCCGAGCGTCCTCCGGGCGGAACGCCGAGCGTCCGCCGGGCGGAACGCCGAGCGTCCGGGCGGAACGCTGCAGACACAGGCTTGATGTGTGACCTTCTGTAATTCAGCAGATGAAACGTGAGAACCGCCGTTTTGCTCCTGTTGAGATTGAGACGCTGCTGACGGCAGAACCGGCGCCGCGCCGGCGTCCCGGTTCCCTGGACTGTTGATGGATCATCTGAGTCTGGTGGATGCAGCGGTGCTCATGGGTAAAAATCACTTTCTTTGTTTTAGGTGGAGAAATCTCAAACCCTCTTTTGGTTTTTAAAGATTTTAAATTGTTTTTCTTATTTCTCAAAAAATACAGTCCTGAGTGGCTTCCAGGGTTTGTGAGCAGGTGTCTTGGTTTTTGCTTTTTGGATTCAAGCTTCTCCCCCAAATTCCACAGCGTCCGTCTGCGCTCCACTCCGGTCCGGTCCACTCCGGTCCGGTCCACTCCGGTCCGGTCCGCTCCGGTCCGGTCCACTCCACTCCGGTCCGGTCCACTCCGGTCCGGTCCGGTCCACTCCGGTCCGGTCCGGTCCACTCCGGTCCGGTCCTCTCCGGTCCGGTCCGCTCCGGTCCGGTCCTCTCCGGTCCGGTCCGCTCCACTCCGGTCCGGTCAACTCCGGTCCGGTCCGGTCCACTCCACTCCGGTCCGGTCCACTCCGGTCTGGTCCGGTCCACTCCGGTCCGGTCCGCTCCGGTCCGGTCCACTCCGGTCCGGTCCACTCCGGTCCGGTCCGCTCTGGTCCGGTCCACTCCGGTCCGGTCCGCTCCGGTCCGGTCCACTCCGGTCCAGTCCACTCCGGTCAGGTTCGCTCCAGTCTTGTCCGATCCACTCTGGTCCGGTCCGGTCCGACCGCCGCAGCAAATGCGTTGCTATTTCAATGACTGTAGCTGATTCCACAGCCTGCGATCAACTCCGTCTGGCTCCACCCTGCTCCGCCCCGCCCTGCTCCGCCCCGCCCTGCTCCACCCCGCCCTGCTCCGCCCTGCCCTGCTCCACCCTCCCCTGCTCCGCCCCGCCCTGCTCCGCCCCGCCCTGCTCCACCCTCCCCTGCTCCACCCTGCCCTGCTCCGCCCCGCCCTGCTCCACCCTCCCCTGCTCCACCCTGCCCTGCTCCGCCCCGCCCTGCTCCACCCCGCCCTGCTCCACCCTCCCCTGCTCCACCCTCCCCTGCTCCACCCTGCCCTGCTCCGCCCCGCCCTGCTCCACCCTCCCCTGCTCCACCCTGCCCTGCTCCGCCCCGCCCTGCTCCACCCCGCCCTGCTCCACCCTCCCCTGCTCCACCCTCCCCTGCTCCACCCCGCCCTGCTCCACCCTCCCCTGCTCCACCCTCCCCTGCTCCACCCCGCCCTGCTCCACCCTCCCCTGCTCCACCCTCCCCTGCTCCACCCTGCCCTGCTCCGCCCCGCCCTGCTCCACCCCGCCCTGCTCCGCCCCGCCCTGCTCCGCCCCGCCCTGCTCCACCCTCCCCTGCTCCACCCTCCCCTGCTCCACCCCGCCCTGCTCCACCCTCCCCTGCTCCACCCTCCCCTGCTCCACCCTGCCCTGCTCCGCCCCGCCCTGCTCCACCCTGCCCTGCTCCACCCCGCCCTGCTCCACCCTCCCCTGCTCCACCCTGCCCTGCTCCGCCCCGCCCTGCTCCACCCCGCCCTGCTCCGCCCCGCCCTGCTCCGCCCCGCCCTGCTCCACCCTCCCCTGCTCCACCCTCCCCTGCTCCACCCCGCCCTGCTCCACCCTCCCCTGCTCCACCCTCCCCTGCTCCACCCTGCCCTGCTCCGCCCCGCCCTGCTCCACCCTGCCCTGCTCCACCCTCCCCTGCTCCACCCTCCCCTGCTCCACCCTCCCCTGCTCCACCCTCCCCTGCTCCGCCCCGCCCTGCTCCACCCTCCCCTGCTCCACCCTCCCCTGCTCCGCCCCGCCCTGCTCCACTCCGTCAGTCCAAAATAGAGCAGAGGTCTATTTGTCTCTCCGGTCCGGTCCGTCCAGGTCTCCGTACGCATAAATGTCCACAGTTCAGATGCACCAAACAGGAAAGAGAACTCCAACAACCTCCGGCTTTATACAAAATAAAATCATTTTGTCTTTATTAAAAACTTTAAACTGTTTAAAGACGTTTTATTTGTCCCCACGTTAAGTTTCAGATATATCACGAACAGACAAACCACACTGATTAAAATGTACACTTTAAAAAGCGGGCAAATGAAAACTAGAACACACTGTAAAGTTTTATTTGACAAACCTCTATTTTGTCTGTAATCAAGCTGTAGTTGAACGTTTCTGAACGTTCACACAGCTGCATGTACGGCCCGTTTGCAGGCTATTGTCCATAAATTTCGTGTTTTCTACAAAATACATATTCAGGACCATGTATGCATTTTATTCTGAAAGGCCTGAATTTCAACATCCTGTCGCACGAAATTCAGCGTGTTGAAGCACAACAGCCAGGATGAAGAGACGCTGACTCTGGAAGTGGAGAATCATAAAGTTTGATCTGACCCCAGCCGTCCTTTCTGCCAGGACGTACAGAGAAAGATGCCAGTGCTTCCCAGACTGCTCAGCTCTGGAGGTCGGAGGTCGGAGGTCGGCAGCGCACGGCTGCTCTGCTTCTGGAGGTCGGAGGTCGGCAGCGCACGGCTGCTCTGCTTCTGGAGGTCGGAGGTCAGCAGCGCACGGCTGCTCTGCTTCTGGAGGTCGGAGGTCAGCAGCGCACGGCTGCTCTGCTTCTGGAGGTCGGAGGTCAGCAGCGCACGGCTGCTCTGCTTCTGGAGGTCGGCAGCGCACGGCTGCTCTGCTTCTGGAGGTCGGAGGTCAGCAGCGCACGGCTGCTCAGCTTCTCCGGCCGGCGGAACCGAGACGCAGCGGAGCGCACGCGGCGGGGTTGGAGCCAATGGGGCGGAGCAAAGCGGACGCTGTGGAATGTGGGGGTCACTCCTTTATTTTTAGGAGCTTGACTTGAGGACGGCTGGTTGTTAGTTTGGTTCCGCCGGGCCGTGTTGGACGTTTCAGTGGACGCTTTCTGTTCGTCAGCTGTTCTGATGCTGCTTGTTGTGTTCGATACAAGAAAGACTGAAGTGGAGCGAAAACGTCTCTCCAGCTGGTCTGCAGACGTCCTGAGGCCTCCGGGCTGGACAGCAGACTTCTGTCCAATCAGTGAGAGGAGCCGAGGAGCCAGCTGGTGAACATCTGCAGGGCGGAGCCAGGAGACCCTCCTCATCCTCACTCAGCCTCTTCCTCTCCCCTCGCTGACACACCCAGTCCTCCCCCAGCGTCTCTCTGCCAGAGCAGAGTCTGCAGTGAATCCAGAATGAAGGGATGAATCGGTGAGGGGATGAAGACTGAAGGAGGACCGGGTCCCGGCGGTTCCCTGGAGAAACAGAACCTTGACGCTGCAGGTGTTTGGGTCTGGGTCTGGCCCGGCGGCGCTAACGCTGCGGCTCTTGCAGGTACGTCTTCCCGCGCTTCTCGCTGTGCTGGGCGGAGCTTCTGGAGCTGAAGGTTCGAGTCCCGTGCCAGACGCTGGATTACGTGAAGGCGAACTACGGCGCCACCTGGAACGTTCCCATCAGAACCTGGGACTGGAAGTCCTCGCCCAGCAACGTGAAGGAGAACGGGGTGTGGCCTCCAGCGGAGTGGGCGGAGCTTATCCAGGTGTATTAAAACTGAGTGTGAAGTTTGGAATAAACGAGGAAACGGGACACGTGGCTTTGTTGTTGTTTTCTTTATACATGTACAACATGACACACATCAGGACATCTGCACGTGACACTCGGTTCCACCTGAGTGACGTCACTCGGGGCTCGCGGCCTCCTCGCGGCTGCGCTCCTTGTGGACCACGAGCCCTTTACTGATCAGGTCCGGGATCTCCACTGCCAGCCAGGGCGCGAGCCCGAGCGCCATGAGGTGCGCGAGCCCGAACTTCGGCGCGTTGCGCGCCCAGAGCGGCGCGAAGTGCTCCGTCAGGCAGATCCTCCCTCCCCGGTACATCTTGGCCGTTTTCCCGTCCAGTTCCGGGATCGCGACCTCGGGCGCGGTGTCCGGGTACGTCACCGGGACGTCGAACTCCAGGCCGAACTCGTAGCGGAGCAGCTCGTGCACGAACCAGCAGGTCCCGGTCCATCTCGTGCCGTCCGCGTTAGACTGCAGGCGGAACCAGTCGTTGTCCGCGGCCTTGTTGTTCTCCACGGACCGGATCAGGGCCTGGTACTCCTCCTTCAGCCGCTGCGGCCACAGCGCGCCGTCCCGCGGCCCCGCATCCGTCCGCAGCATCGGGATCTGGGAAACGGCCCTGCGCGTGGCCTCGTCCGCCATTCTGAATCCGAAATGGGAGCCCGGGTGAAGGCAGGTCCGGCTGTCTGAGTCCCGGTGAGTCCCGGTGGTCCCCGGTGGACTGACGTGGACTTCCGGACTGGCTGCTGCGTCACGAGCACTTCCTGTATAGGATTCAAGCATAGACACACACAAGTAGAAATGTAGACGTGCAGAAGTAGACACGGCTGCGTACGTCATTGACGTGTGAGCGTGCGCGTGCCTGGGACATGCCAGAATGGAGATAGTTGGGGAGATTCTAATGGTGGTGTCCAACCTGGAGAGAAGGGGATGTAGTGTTGGGTTTATGTGGGTGCCCTCACATGTAGGGATTGAAGGAAACGAGGTGGCAGACAGGGCAGCAAAATACAGCTTAGGGAAGAAGGAGGTGGATATTAGAGTCCCTTTAGGGAAAATGGAGTGCCGAAGCTTTATTAATAAGAGAATCCATCGCCAGTGGCAGCAGGAGTGGGAGGGAGACAGCAGAGGAAGGAAGCTTTTTCAGATTCAGCCATTAGTGCATCCTACAAAGAGAGCGTATATGAGGAGGGCAGAGGACGTCAAATTAACAAGGCTTGGGCTCGGGCACTGTGGGTTAGCCAGTGGGTTGATGCTAATAGGGAAACATCCGGATGGGAAATGTACTCACTGTGAGTGCTTAGAGACTGTGAGCCATGTCTTAATGGTATGTCCAGCATACACAGACCAGAGGAGAATATTATTTATAAATCTGGAAAAAATGGGTCTGAAAGCATTTTCTCTTTCTACAATACTGGGTGAGGGATTGAGGGACAGGGAAATTGCTCGGGCAGTAGTTCTTTTTCTTATGTTAACGGGTCTGTATAATAGGATTTAGATCCCAGAAGGTGAAGATGTAATTTGCGGGATTCACTGGGGGTGGCAGCAATGCACCAATGCTGTGCACAGTCTGCCGGAAAGGAAGAAGAAGAAGAAGTGCGCGTGCCTGTGCATGTCCCCGCCGCCCCTGCAGGCGGCGCTGTGCGGGTCTGGAGCGGCTCCGCAGAAGAAGGGAAAACAGACGCAGTCCGCCATTTGCTGGCTTCTCTCTGCACTTCTCGCTGTCTGGGGTTTAAATCTGGGAAGAAGCGGAAAGCGTGAGCTGCGCGAGCGGAATCCTACGGCTCTGCGGCGGGAATGGCGGCCGAGCGGCGCGAGGACAAAGGTGAACCGCGAGACGACTGCGTTAGCTTGAGCTGTCTTCTGTTAGCTTATTTTTAGCTCCGGCTGGCTTCGTTTGGCCTTTGCCAGCTTCTGTCAGCGTCTATTGGCTTCTACTGGCTTCTACTGGCCCAGAGAAAGTTTCTAATAGTTTGTATTCACTTCCGCTGGCTTCTGGTAGCGTCTGTTACCGCCAGCTAGCTCCTGTTAGCATTAGCACGTCTGGCTCTTTGTTCTGCTCGCTGCAGCTCCGTGACTAGCTTGCTGCTGGTAGCTGGAGGACGGGGGGCGGCTGTGGACCCCTCCCTCACCCGCTCTGCTTTACAGATGGCGAATTAAATGTTCTGGAGGACCTGCTGACTGAAGCTCCGGACCAGGACGACGAACTGTACAACCCCGATACCGAACTGAGCGACAAGAAAGGTTCTACCAAGCACTGTTCTACAGTCTACTGCCACACATCTACAGTCTACTGCCACACATCTACAGTCTACTGCCACACATCTACAGTCTACTGCCACACATCTACAGTCTACTGCCACACATCTACAGTCTACTGCCACACATCTACAGTCTACTGCCACACATCTACAGTCTACTGCCACACATCTACAGTCTACTGCCACACATCTACAGTCTACTGCCACACATCTACAGTCTACAGTCTACTGCCACACATCTACAGTCTACTGCCACACATCTACAGTCTACTGCCACACATCTACAGTCTACAGTCTACTGCCACACATCTACAGTCTACTGCCACACATCTACAGTCTACAGTCTACTGCCACACGTCTACAGTCTACTGCCCACTAACGGCCACAGATCTTAAATAAAACTACTCTGTACACAGCTGTGTCACTGAGAGTACCGACAGGAGTACCCGGTAGTACCGACAGGAGTACCCGGTAGTACTGACAGCAGTGCCCAGTAGTACTGACAGGAGTACCCAGTAGTACCGACAGGAGTACCCGGTAGTACCGACAGGAGTACCCGGTAGTACCGACAGGAGTACCCAGTAGTACTGACAGGAGTACCCAGTAGTACTGACAGGAGTACCCGGTAGTACCGACAGGAGTACCCGGTAGTAGGGGAGAGTGGGGTCAGTAGTGCCAATTTTTACTTAAAGTGCCTTTTACACACGGGGATAACAGGAATGCCTGCAACTAAAATATGTTCATACAGTTCAGGACGCTGTGCATCCTGGGAGGAATCACTTTGGATCTTAAATAAACTGTGTGAGAAATATAGCTCTGGAAAAAAAAGTGGTTTTGTGGCACAACTTACCCCAAGTGTGGGGTAACTTGTGCCATTAGTCAGAATATGCTGGGGTAAATTGTGCCACTGATAACTGAGGTAAAAAAGATCATTTTAATATCAAAAATTTAGTGTTTTGTAATGTTTTTTGTATTTTTCATATGGACCAACTGTGTCTGAAATAAAGTTTATACAAAAATGATCATGCTAGATAAAAACAAGACAAATTAAATACAAAAGTACTTGTTTGATGCTTATGTAAAGTTTTAACATCATCAAAGGCCAGTTTGCTTCAACAAGGCCCAGCGCCACATGAACCCAGGCCAAGAACAAAATCAAAATCAAAATGAGCACCTGACTGCGTCTGAATGTCTTCACAGATTGGACCTCCTGGACGTTCCACTGGTCACTGCTGCAGTGGAACATGAACCTGCGCTCCCTTCTGGCTCTATCGCCACGCTTTTATGGCGTGGGAGATTTTTTAAGCACATCACCTGGAGGACGACTCCTTCGTCATTCTCTCTCAATGTGAAGATGGACTTTCCATCAACAGGCCGCATCACTTTGCTTCAGAAACTTTAAAAGTTGGAGCCCTGTCTGTCTCCGTCTGTGTCTGCCTGACATGATGGATTCTGATCTGGAATGAAGAATGACTCATAGTTTTAGTGATCAAATGGAAGAATAAGTTGTACAATAACAGTACATTCAAAAAAAGTAATATATAGTAAATAATCATAAGTTTGGGGAAGTTGTGCCGCTGGCAGGTCCTTTGGCACAAACGACCCCAGGCCCACCATTTTGAAAACAATGCCTCCCCCAGCTGCTCAGAGCGAGCATCATGTGAGCTGTACAGACTCATGAAGCAGCTTAATGAAGCAGGAAAACATGAAATGTTTTCAAAGTTTTCTATAATTGTTCAAACACAGCAATCAAAAAACCTTCAACATGGAAATTTTACTTTGGAAGGCAAAAAAATGTTTTTTAAACTTCAATGTGCTCACCTCTCCGGCCACGAGTCTCCCTTCTCTGCAAGATGAGCGGAGTGGACACGAGGTCACATGACCAGAAACCACCACGCTTTTCTAAATAACAGGGGCGGCACAAATGACCCCGCTCTCCCTACTGACACGAGTACCCAGTAGTACTGACAGGAGTACCCAGTAGTACTGACACGAGTACCCAGTAGTACTGACACGAGTACACAGTAGTACTGACACGAGTACACAGTAGTACTGACACGAGTACACAGTAGTACTGACACGAGTACACAGTAGTACTGACAGGAGTGCCCAGTAGTACTGGCAGTAGTACTGGCAGCAGTACTGGCAGCAGTACTGGCAGCAGTACCCGGTAGTACTGGCAGTAGTACTGACACGAGTACCCAGTAGTACTGACACGAGTACACAGTAGTACTGACACGAGTACACAGTAGTACTGACAGGAGTGCCCGGTAGTACTGGCAGCAGTACTGGCAGCAGTACTGGCAGCAGTACCCAGTAGTACTGGCAGCAGTACTGGCAGCAGTACCCGGTAGTACTGGCAGCAGTACTGGCAGCAGTACTGGCAGCAGTACTGGCAGTAGTACTGGCAGTAGTACTGGCAGCAGTACTGGCAGCAGTACTGGCAGCAGTACCCAGTAGTACTGGCAGTAGTACTGGCAGCAGTACCTGGTAGTACTGGCAGCAGTACTGGCAGCAGTACTGGCAGCAGTACTGGCAGTAGTACTGGCAGTAGTACTGGCAGCAGTACTGGCAGCAGTACTGGCAGCAGTACCCAGTAGTACTGGCAGCAGTACTGGCAGCAGTACCTGGTAGTACTGGCAGCAGTACTGGCAGCAGTACTGGCAGCAGTACTGGCAGTAGTACTGGCAGTAGTACTGGCAGCAGTACTGGCAGCAGTACTGGCAGCAGTACCCAGTAGTACTGGCAGCAGTACTGGCAGCAGTACCCAGTAGTACTGGCAGCAGTACTGGCAGCAGTACTGGCAGCAGTACCCAGTAGTACTGGCAGCAGTACTGGCAGCAGTACCTGGTAGTACTGGCAGCAGTACTGGCAGCAGTACTGGCAGCAGTACCCAGTAGTACTGGCAGCAGTACTGGCAGCAGTACCCGGTAGTACTGGCAGCAGTACTGGCAGCAGTACTGGCAGCAGTACCCAGTAGTACTGGCAGTAGTACTGGCAGCAGTACTGGCAGCAGTACTGGCAGCAGTACCCAGTAGTACTGGCAGCAGTACCCGGCAGGGCGTCCTGTGGGCTGAACCCTGTGCTCTGTCTGTCAGGAACCAAGAGGAAGAGCGAGCGCGCCGGCAGCCAGGACGCCAAGAGGCTCCGCCCCTCCACAGGTCACCACTCCTCCCGGTCCTCGTCGGCCAATAAGAGAGCTCTGGGCCCCCCCCTGTCTTCCTCGTCCAAGAAGGCGTCCAGCCCCCGAGGCCGGCACGCCGCCTACCGCCACCACTACTACGAGGAGCGAAAGGGGCGGCGAGGGGCCCGAGAGGTGGCCCGGAGCGCAGGGAGCGAGGACGCCCGGCGCCGGGAGTCGCACAGAGCGCCGGAGGGTCTGGGCCAGGTACCGGTTCTCCATCCCACAATCCTGCAGGTCTACAGGTTCATTTGTCCAAAGCGACGTCCAGCACAGGAAGTCAGACATCAGGAGAACCTCCAGCTGTGATTGGTCAAAGGTCAAAGGTCAAAGGAGTTGCCATCAAGTTGCAGAAAAGTGCCTCTACCCCTTCCAGTTCTGGTTCTGGTTCTGGTTCTGCCCTCAGCTGGAGGGACTCAGAGCCTCGGTGTCTCTGAAAGCAGGACCAGAGCCTGGACCTAGCAGGACCAGAGCCTGGACCCAGCAGGACCAGAGCCTGGACCCAGCAGGACCAGAGCCTGGACCCAGCAGGACCAGAGCCTGGACCCAGCAGGACCAGAGTCTGGAGGTTTAGAGCCGAGCTGGGCTGGAAGCTCCAGGTAGAGAGGAGACCTGGATCAGGGAATCCAGGTCAAGGTTCTGGATCTGGTCCTGGCTGAGGAACCGGGAGGACCTGTTGAAGACCAGACCTGCTGCTGCATTCTGGATCCTCTGGACCTGCAGGGAGACCTGCCAGAAGAGAGACCAGCAGGGCCTGGACCAGGAGCTGGGGGGCCTGCTGGGTCAGGAAGGGTCTGGTCTTCAGAACCACTAGATGGAGAACCCTAAAGGTCAGCAGGTCATCCATCATGACCCCAGGCTTCTGGCTGAGTTTGTGGACAAGTAGTCTGGACTGAAGCTGGACCCTGATCTGAGGACAGCTGGACAGACCATGAGTCCAGTCTGAGACAGGTGGAGCTGAAGGTGGAGGATCAGCCAGACCTGCTGATCAGCTGAGAGGAAGAGCCCTGGACCGCATCCCTGGACCGGGACCCAGCACCGAACCCCGAGGGACCCCTGGAGGACGGGACCCAGCACCGGCCCCTGAGGGACCCCTGCTAGGCCATGTGACCTGGACTCCTCCCCCAGGACTCTCTGAAGGACCTGCCTGTGATTCAGGACCTGGACCACAACAGGACAGAACCTGAAAGGCCGGGCTCAGAGTGGGGAGGAGGACCTGATGGTTCAGCAGACCAGTCCAGCGGCAGGAGGACCGAGGACGGACCAGAGACTCCGGGACTGAGAGGACAGCTGTCTCACCTGAAGCCTGACTGAAAGGGTCCAGCGGGTTCTGGTTCCGCAGATCTTCAGAGACTGGGTTACATCCTGAGCCTCCAGGATTTGACAGGACTGGAAGAAGTGAGACGGCCTGGAGTCTTCATCCTGGACCTTTCAGTCCTCCAGCTGTCCTGCAGTGCCAGGGTCCTGGATCTGGATCTCTGCTTTTCCACCCACATACCCCGGTCCGGCCCTGGTCCCGGTCCGGCCCTGGTCCCGGTCCGGCCCTGGTCCCGGTCCGAGACAGGATCAGCTGAGGTTTCAGAGCGGACTGTCGTCTGCCCAAATCAAGTGAACTTTAGAACACGTCCAGAAAGACGGACGACGTCTCCCAGCCGTCCTCTGTGTCTCCCAGCCGTCCTCTGTGTCTCCCAGCCGTCCTCTGTGTCTCCCAGCCGTCCTCTGTGTCTCCCAGCCGTCCTCTGTGTCTCCCAGCCGTCCTCTGTCTCCGCACTGCCCGAGTGTGAAAACGCTGTGCTTTCATTCTGGTGTGTGTGTGTGTGTGTGTGTGTGTGTGTGTGTGGTGTGTGTGTGTGTGTGTGTGTGTGTGTGTGTGTGTGTGTGTGTGTGTGTGTGTTGTGTGTGTGTGTGTGTGTGTGTGTGTGTGTGTGTGTGTGCAGGAACTTCTTCTCTTCAACTGTTTTTTCTCTGACTCTTTGTAGAAGTTGCGCCGTGACGACCGGCGGCTAAGCCCCTCCCCTCACGACGTGGATAACCAATCAGAGGAGGATGTTGCAGATTATGGCTCGGAACCAGCGTCAGGAAGCTCCTCCCCCACTCCGTCCCATGTAGAGGAGGACGAGGAAGAGGAGGAGGAGGAAGAGGGCATGGAGGAGGAGGAGGAAGAGGAGGACGAGGAGGAAGAGGAGGAGGACGAGGAGGAGGAGGAGGAAGGAGAGAAGGAGGAAGAGGAGGAGGAGGAGGAGTACGAGCACCGCGTCGGAGACGGGAACGACTACGACACGCGCAGCGAGGCCGGCGACTCGCGCTCCGCCTCCTCCATCAGCTTCTCCGACGACGGCGAGTCGGCCCACTCCGGCTCCGCCTCCGACGCCTCAGGTAACCGTGGCAACCGTTAGAACCAGACTCAGAGGAGGAGAACCCTCTAGAACCAGACTCAGAGGAGGAGAACCCTCTAGAACCAGACCCGGAGGAGGAGAACCCTCTAGAACCAGACTCAGAGGAGGAGAACCCTCTAGAACCAGACTCGGAGGAGGAGAACCCTCTAGAACCAGACTCAGAGGAGGAGAACCCTCTAGAACCAGACTCAGAGGAGGAGAACCCTCTAGAACCAGACTCAGAGGAGGAGAACCCTCTAGAACCAGACTCGGAGGAGGAGAACCTCTAGAACCAGACTCAGAGGAGGAGAACCCTCTAGAACCAGACTCAGAGGAGGAGAACCCTCTAGAACCAGACTCAGAGGAGGAGAACCCTCTAGAACCAGACTCAGAGGAGGAGAACCCTCTAGAACCAGACTCAGAGGAGGAGAACCCTCTAGAACCAGACTCAGAGGAGGAGAACCCTCTAGAACCAGACTCAGAGGAGGAGAACCCTCTAGAACCAGACTCAGAGGAGGAGAACCCTCTAGAACCAGACTCAGAGGAGGAGAACCCTCTAGAACCAGACTCGGAGGAGGAGAACCCTCTAGAACCAGACTCAGAGGAGGAGAACCCTCTAGAACCAGACTCGGAGGAGGAGAACCCTCTAGAACCAGACTCAGAGGAGGAGAACCCTCTAGAACCAGACTCAGAGGAGGAGAACCCTCTAGAACCAGACTCGGAGGAGGAGAACCCTCTAGAACCAGACTCAGAGGAGGAGAACCCTCTAGAACCAGACTCAGAGGAGGAGAACCCTCTAGAACCAGACTCGGAGCTGCAGCCTTGTCATGTATCTTATTTTGAAGCTCTGCTTTTATGTTGAAAGGTTCAGAGAAGAAACAAGAGAAGTTGTCATCTTCAGTTGGGGCTGTTCGGAAGGGAATGGAAAGTAAGGATACTCCAAGTAATCCGGTTAATTGTGGTGTTTTCCAGTAATCAGATTACCTGTGGAGTTTTCCAGTAATCGGATTAGTGGTTGTGTTACAGATCCGACCAGCAAACTTCGCTACATCCTGCGAGACGCTCGCTTCTTCCTCATCAAGAGCAACAACCATGAGAACGTGTCTCTGGCCAAAGCCAAGGTGGGCGGGACTTCTGGGGTGTGGGCGGGGTGTTGTACGATGTGGGCGGGGCCTCCTCCGCTGTGGGCGGGGCCGCTCTGCTGCTGCCGGCTGACCGTCTCCATGGCGTCCCCGCAGGGGGTGTGGTCCACGCTGCCCGTCAACGAGAAGAAGCTGAGCGCGGCGTTCCGCTCGGCCCGGAGCGTGGTCCTGGTGTTCTCTGTGAGGGAGAGCGGGAAGTTCCAAGGTGGGCCGTCCTCTCGTCCCGTGCTGAGCGGGCGCCGCTCGCCGCCCGCCCGCCGGGCTCTGATTGGCCGCCGTGTCTCCCCAGGCTTTGCGCGGTTGGCGTCGGAGTCGTACCACGGCGGCTCTCCCATCCACTGGGTGCTTCCTGCCGGCATGAACGCCAAGATGCTGGGCGGCGTTTTCAAGATCGACTGGCTGTGCAGGTAAATGCTTGTGAGGCAGAGGCTCCGCCCTCTGGGTGGAGGCAGCTCCGCCTACCGTGTGTGTGTGTGTGTTGCTGCAGGCGGGAGCTCCCCTTCATCAAGACGGCCCACCTGTCAAATCCCTGGAACGAACACAAGCCGGTGAAGATCGGCCGGGACGGCCAGGTGAGCGCCGCGCCGCCGCCGCCGCCGCCGCCACCGCCGCGGCGGACTTGTGGTGACGCGTGCGTCTGTCCGCCAGGAGATCCAGCCGGACGTGGGCGCCCAGCTCTGCGCGCTGTTCCCATTGGACGAGAGCGTGGACGTTCACGAGGTGGCGCGTCGCGTTCGCCACAAGCGCAGGACGCCGTCAGAGCCGCGGCCCCGAGGCCGCCCGCCGCAGCGCGAGCCGGGAAGGTTAGCCAATCACAGAGTTCCTCCACCCGCTTCCCGTACCTGTCCTCCCGAGGCCGGACCACGGAGACGGCGGCGGCGCGGCGGGGCGGCGGAGCGCCGGGCCGTCAGGTGGTGGGGCGCGGTGCGGTGTGGGTGGAGCTACAGGGTCTCTGGGGTCTCTGGGTTGGAGGTGCAGTGAGTGAGGAGGACCAGCCTGTGGACTGATGTAGGACTGATCAGAGACCGAGGACTGGCTCAGGGCTTGACCAGGTGTGCAGGGGGCGGGGTTTCTGAACTCTGCCCAGTGAGAAGGTGTGTTTCGGGGGAGGGGCTAATGCAGGTAAAGGTCCATGAAGAGACTGGATGAGGAATGTCCCCTCCCCCTCCCCGATGGACAGCCCCCTCCCCCGCACACACACTGAGGTGAGGAGGAGACCAACCACAGGACGGACTGAGCCGGGATGGGCGGGGCTGGCAGTACGGGGGCGGGGCTTGGTTTACGTTTTGGCAGGACTGCACCATCTTCATCATCATCATCACCCTCACCTTGTCAGAGTCAGAGGCTGTAAGAGGTCTGATGGACTGACGAGGACAGAAACTGTTGTTGTAAAGTGTTCCTCATGTGCAGCGCCAGCGGTATGTGCTCCTCAACGCTGTCTCCGTCTGTCTCCGTCTGTCTCCGTCTGTCTCCGTCTGTCTCTGTGTCTCTGTTACTGTCTGTCTCTCGATGACTGTCTCTATAACTGTCTGTCTCTCTCTCTATTACTGTCTCTGTCTCTCTCTCTATTACTGTCTCTGTCTCTCTCTGTGTCTCTGTGTCTGTCTCTCTCTGTGTCTCTGTGTCTGTCTCTCTCTGTGTCTCTGTGTCTCAGTCTGTCCTCTACAGAAGTCGGTTGTTGGTCTGTTGATAAATGTTACTACAATCCTCCGAAACACCAGATGACGCAATCTTACACACACACTGAACACACACACTTGCAACGTCACGAAATCTGAAAACTCGCTCTCACACACACACACACACACACACACACACACACACACACACACACACACACACACACACACACACACACACACACACACACAGGGATGGCTGCTCTAACAGAAACTTGGTTCAGGGTCTTGGAAAGGACGCCTATGTGGACAGGAGGACATCGAACCTGCAGCATTCCCATTGAAGGACGAGCCACTCAGCCAGCTGGACACACACACACACACACACACACACACACACACACACACACGTACGTCCGATTGCTTCTTATTTTGACAAGTGTGTGTGCCAAGAAGATGGATGTTGGTAGACGTAGAGAGAAGCACCGAACACACACTGGAATTTCACAACTGTATGGGAGTGTGTGTGTGTGTGTGTGTGTGTGTGTGTGTGTGTGTGTGTGTGTGTGTGTGTGTGTGTGTGTGTGTGTGTGTGTGTGTGTGTGTGTGTCTTACCTGTGAACTTGTTTATGTAGGCGTCGACCTGAAGAGTACGACCTCCATGGCAGGAAGCGGCCACGAGCCGACGCCCCGCCCGACTTCAGCCAGCGAGCAGGTGGCACACACACACACACACACACACACACACACACACACACACAGCAGTCTGCATTGATTGGGGGTCACTGCCAGATGGTCGCTGGTGGACGCTGACCTCTGACCCCCCTCACTCCCAGCTCTGTTCACAGGGTTCATGCAGGACCTGCGGAGTCAGCCGGTGGACAGGTGAGGCAGGGCAGGTGGACGTCTTCTGCGGTGAAGACGGCGTGCTGACCCAGACTTTTCTCTCCACAGAAGGTTTCTAGCGTTCGAAGAGACGTTTTCCTCAACGGGGTGAGCACTGCTGCGTCCCGGACAGGCTGCGGAGACGAGTTTACATCAGTGGTGGGCACGGCTAACCGAAGAGTTAGCTTCGATAACGCTAAAAGATTGAGCTGAAGCTAACAGTAACCGCTAACGCCCGGTTCGCACAGCGCCGCGCCCCCCGTTCACCTGTCTGACGGCTCATAGGCGGGAGCGCTCGCGCCATTTTCTCCGCGAGCCGAGCGCCGAGAGCGCATAGGGGATTGTTTGTTGACGCCGCGCCGTGATGCAAGCGCGTCATTCAAATATCCCCAGAATCTTGAGTTCCGGGGCTTTCTAACAGTCTCGGAATCGTTTCAATCGGACAAACGGATCGGGAGTTACATGCATTACAAAATCCATGTTTTTCAAAACAATTTTGGGAGGAGAGACGCTTCATGACTGCACAGCAGGAAGCTGACGAGAGGCGTTCAGGTACCCTCGGAAACCAGAGTCGCTAATGTGTAAATTTAGCAGAAGCTAATTAGTCCGCTAATGTTTTTCAAAGTTAGCTGAACAGCTAATCCGCTAATGAAAATGTTAGCTTTGCTAATTAGCGGTTAGCTGGTTAGCGGACTGCGCCCACCACTGGTTTACATCAGTGTGTTAGTGTAACATTGTGTTCCAGTGTGTGTAGCAGTGTGTGGCGTTGTTACTGTGTGTGTAACTGTGTAGCAGTGTGTGTGACGGTGTGTGTCCTCAGTCCTACAGTGACTACATGCGGGACTACCACCACCACCACCACCACCACAGCGTGGGGCCTCCCGCCCCCTGGCAGACTCTGGTAATCCTCGGCTCACGGTTCGATTCCCGTCCCGCCGGGTCCCGTCCCGCTGTGACAGTGTGTGTGTGTCTTCAGGCGTACCCCGGCGTGGAGCAGCCCCCCCCCCACCACCCCCCGTATTACCACCACGGCCACCCGGCCCCGCCCCCTCACCAGGCCTACCACCACCACCACCACGCCCCGCTGCCGCCGCACGAGGCTCCGCCCCCCCGCTTCCGAGACAAGCAGCGGGTCCAGCAGCACCGTGCCTTCGCCTCCAGCCCGGTGAGCCCCCCCACCCTCTGCCTCTGACCCCCCCTCCCCACCACCTCCGACCCCCCCTCACCGTGTCCCCTGTCCGCCCCGCAGCACCGCTTCTGCCCCCGACCCCCCCCTCCTCCCCCCCCCTCACCGTGTCCCCTGTCCGCCCCGCAGCACCACCCCTGTCTCCGACCCCCCCCCACCGCCCCCCTCCTCCCCCTCACCGCCCCCCCCCTCACCGTGTCCCCTGTCCGCCCCGCAGCACCGCCTCTGCCTCCGACCCCCCCTCCCCGCCCCCCTCCTCCCCCTCCCCCCCCCCCTCACCGTGTCCCCTGTCCGCCCCGCAGCACCACCCCTGTCTCCGACCCCCCCTCCCCGCCCCCCTCCTCCCCCTCACCGCCCCCCCCTCACCGTGTCCCCTGTCCGCCCCGCAGCACCCGCCTCTGCCTCCGACCCCCCCTCACCGCCCCCCCCCCCTCACCGTGTCCCCTGTCCGCCCCGGAGCACCGCCCCTGCCTCCGACCCCCCCTCCCCGCCCCCCTCCTCCCCCTCCCCCCCCCCCTCACCGTGTCCCCTGTCCGCCCCGCAGCACCGCCTCTGCCTCCGACCCCCCCTCACCGACCCCCCCTCACCGCCCCCCCCTCACCGTGTCCCCTGTCCGCCCCGCAGCACCACCCCTGCCTCCGCCCCCCCCGACCCCCCCCCCCTCACCGTGTCCCCTGTCCGCCCCGCAGCACCACCCCTGTCTCCGCCCCCCCCTCCCCGCCCCCCTCCTCCCCCTCACCGCCCCCCCCTCACCGTGTCCCCTGTCCGCCCCGCAGCACCACCCCTGCCTCCGACCCCCCCTCACCGCCCCCCCCTCACCGTGTCCCCTGTCCGCCCCGCAGCACCGCCTCTGCCTCCGACCCCCCCTCACCGCCCCCCCCCCTCACCGTGTCCCCTGTCCGCCCCGGAGCACCGCCCCTGCCTCCGACCCCCCCTCCCCGCCCCCCTCCTCCCCCCTCCCCCCCCCCCCCCCTCCCCGTGTCCCCTGTCCGCCCCGCAGCACCACCCCTGCCTCCGACCCCCCCTCCCCGCCCCCCTCCTCCCCCTCACCGCCCCCCCCTCACCGTGTCCCCTGTCCGCCCCGGAGCACCGCCCCTGCCTCCGACCCCCCCCCCCCGCCCCCCCTCCCCGTGTCCCCTGTCCGCCCCGCAGCACCGCCTCTGCCTCCGACCCCCCCTCACTGCCCCCCCCTCACCGTGTCCCCTGTCCGCCCCGCAGCACCGCCTCTGCCTCCGACCCCCCCTCACCGCCCCCCCCCCCTCACCGTGTCCCCTGTCCGCCCCGCAGCACCACCCCTGCCTCCGACCCCCCCTCACCGCCCCCCCCCCCCCTCACCGTGTCCCCTGTCCGCCCCGGAGCACCACCCCTGCCTCCGACCCCCCCTCCCCCCCCCCCTCCTCCCCTCCCCGCCCCCTCCCCCCCCCCGACCCCCCCCCCCCCTCACCGTGTCCCCTGTCCGCCCCGCAGCACGACTACGACATGCGGGTGGACGACTTCCTGCGCCGGACGCAGGCCGTGGTGAGCAGCCGCCGGGAGCGAGAGCGCCAGCGGGACCGGGAGCGCGGCGGACCGCGGAGGGACCGGGAGCGGGACCGGCCCCGAGACCGGGACAGGGATCGAGAGAGGGACAAGGAGAGGGGACGCTACCGCCGCTGACCTCCAGATGTCGCTGTTCTCTGATGTGATTGGTGTGAACCGTGGAAATAAACCCTGAACATTTCACCCCGGAGCTTTGGCTTTGAATTCATTGCCCGCGGTCCTGGGTCTCAGCTCGTTGTCATGGTTACCGGCTGGCTGTCGCCGGGGGAGGGGCCTGTCTGCCTGAACTACCGTCTCCACTGATGGACAGGTGGCCTGTGGCGATGGTCACACAGTGGGCGGAGCCAGCAGCTCTGTGCTGGACTCATTGTGTACGCACTAGCGTGATGACACGGACGAGTTCCACTTACTCTTAAAGAGTAGTTAGTTACTAGTTACTTCTTCAAAAGAGTAACGGGTCAGCAGCTGAGACGGTTGTGCGACAGGCTAGGTTGACCCTGCAGGGGGTCGGACTCCTCAGCCTCCCGGTCCTGGTGAGGAGGACTCCACCCTGGAACCCTAGTCCAGCTCTAGACCCTCCATGGGGTCTCCAGGGTTTGTGGGAGTTCGCTCAACCAGTCCACATGTGTTTTGTGGACTTGGAGAAGGAGTTGGACCGCGTCCCTCGTGGTGTCTTGTGGGGGGGCTTCAGGAGTACAGAGTCCGGGGCCCCTTGTTCAGGGCCACCTGGTCTCTGGAGGACCAGAGCAGGAGTCTGGTCCACACTGCCAGCACTGAGTCAGACCTGGTCCCGGTGCATGTTGGACTCCAGCAGGATTGAACTTTGTCACTAGTTCTGTTCGTCCTTTTTACAGACAGAAATCCTGTGGCCCCCGGATTGGGACCCCGGTTTGGGACCCCGGTTTGGGTCCCCGGTTTGGGTCCCCGGTTTGGGACCCCGGTTTGGGTCCCTGGTTTGGGTCCCTGGTTTGGGACCCCGCATTGGGACCCCGGTTTGGGCCCACGGTTTGGGTCCCCGGATTGGGACCCCGGATTGGGACCCCGGTTTGGGCCCACGGTTTGGGACCCCGGTTTGGGACCCCGGTTTGGGTCCCTGGATTGGGACCCTGGATTGGGACCCCGGTTTGGGCCCCCGGTTTGGGTCCCCGGTTTGGGTCCCTGGATTGGGACCCCGGTTTGGGTCCCTGGATTGGGACCCCGGTTTGGGCCCCCGGTTCGGGTCCCTGGATTGGGACCCCGGTTTGGGTCCCTGGATTGGGACCCCGGTTTGGGCCCCCGGTTTGGGTCCCTGGTTTGGGACCCCGGTTTGGGCCCCCAGTTCGGGTCCCTGGTTTGGGAACCACAGGATTTCATGTTTGCTTTTTACAGATGATGTTGTCTTGTTGGCTCCATGGAACTGGACCATCATGCACTGGGGCGGTTCGCAGCTGAGTGTGAAGAGACGGGGATGAAGCTGGTCCGTCCTCTCCAGGCCGGGGGACAGACGCTGCCCTGAGTGGAGGAGTTCAGATCTTCTGGGGTCTGGTTCCGGAGTGGGGGGGGGCGGAGGTGAGGCTGGCAGGCCGGTCGTCCGTCGTGGTGAAGCTGAAACCAGAAGCTCTGGATTTACTGGTCAGTCTTCATCCCCGCCCTCGCCTCTGGTCCTGATCCGGGTCAGGACCCAAAGACAGAATCCCGGATGCTTGTCTCTAAGGGGCTGGGCTCCCTTAGAGACAGGGGGAGGAGCTCCGTCACAGGGGGAGGAGCTCCGTCACCAGAGGGAGGAGCTCCGTCACCAGAGGGAGGAGCTCCGTCACCAGGGGGAGGAGCTCCGTCACCAGGGGGAGGAGCTCCGTCACCAGGAGGAGGAGCTCCGTCACCAGGGGGAGGAGCTCCGTCACCAGAGGGAGGAGCTCCGTCACCAGGGGGAGGAGCTCCGTCACCAGGGGGAGGAGCTCCGTCACCAGGGGGAGGAGCTCCGTCACAGGGGGAGGAGCTCCGTCACCAGGGGGAGGAGCTCCGTCACCAGGAGGAGGAGCTCCGTCACAGGGGGAGGAGCTCCGTCACCAGGGGGAGGAGCTCCGTCACCAGGGGGAGGAGCTCCGTCACAGGGGGAGGAGCTCCGTCACCAGAGGGAGGAGCTCGTCACAGGGGGAGGAGCTCCGTCACCAGGAGGAGGAGCTCCGTCACCAGGGGGAGGAGCTCCGTCACCAGGGGGAGGAGCTCCGTCACAGGGGGAGGAGCTCCGTCACCAGGGGGAGGAGCTCCGTCACCAGGGGGAGGAGCTCCGTCACAGGGGGAGGAGCTCCGTCACCAGAGGGAGGAGCTCGTCACAGGGGGAGGAGCTCCGTCACCAGGAGGAGGAGCTCCGTCACCAGGGGGAGGAGCTCCGTCACAGGGGGAGGAGCTCCGTCACAGGGGGAGGAGCTCCGTCACCAGGGGGAGGAGCTCCGTCACCAGGAGGAGGAGCTCCGTCACCAGGAGGAGGAGCTCCGTCACAGGGGGAGGAGCTCCGTCACCAGGGGGAGGAGCTCCGTCACCAGGAGGAGGAGCTCCGTCACCAGGAGGAGGAGCTCCGTCACAGGAGGAGGAGCTCCGTCACCAGAGGGAGGAGCTCCGTCACCAGGAGGAGGAGCTCCGTCACCAGGAGGAGGAGCTCCGTCACAGGGGGAGGAGCTCCGTCACCAGGGGGAGGAGCTCCGTCACCAGAGGGAGGAGCTCCGTCACCAGGAGGAGGAGCTCCGTCACCAGGAGGTGGAGCTCCGTCACCAGGAGGAGGAGCTCCGTCACCAGGGGGAGGAGCTCCGTCACCAGGAGGAGGAGCTCCGTCACAGGAGGAGGAGCTCCGTCACCAGGAGGAGCTGGGAGTAGAGCTGCTCCTCCACATGGAGAGGAGCAGTGAGGATCTCGGCTCCTCTTCAGGATGGAACCTCCTGGACGCCTCCCTGGGAGGAGACCCGGGGAAGACCAGGACACTCTGGAAAGACTATGTCTCTGGGCTGGACTGGGAACGCCTCCAGATCCTCCAGGAAGTCTGGGGACAGGAAGTCTGGAGACCCTTCTCAGACTGCTGCCCCGCGACCCGGTCCGGCTCGGCGGTGGAAGATGGATGGATGGATGGATGGATGGGTTAGCATTTATATTTTAAATGTAACTACACGGCAAAGTAACTGTTACTTTAAAAAATAAGTTTAAATATGTCAATGAATTTGATCCTCTCTTCATGGAACTGTAATTCAATGATCAAAGTGAATACATGAATAATGAAACCTGCTCTATGATCACAACTCTACGGCTGTATCTCTACCTGCTCTAAGATCACAGCTCTACGGCTGTATCTCTACCTGCTCTAAGATCACAGCTCTACGGCTGTATCTCTACCTGCTCTATGATCACAGCTCTACGGCTGTGTCTCTACCTGCTCTATGATCACAGCTCTACGGCTGTATCTCTACCTGCTCTATGATCACAGCTCTACGGCTGTATCTCTACCTGCTCTATGATCACAGCTCTATGCTCGTATCTCTACCTGCTCTATGATCACAGCTCTACGGCTGTATCTCTACCTGCTCTATGATCACAGCTCTACGGCTGTATCTCTACCTGCTCTATGATCACAGCTCTACGGCTGTATCTCTACCTGCTCTATGATCACAGCTCTACGGCTGTGTCTCTACTTGCTCTATGATCACAGCTCTACGGCTGTGTCTCTACCTGCTCTATGATCACAGCTCTACGGCTGTGTCTCTACCTGCTCTATGATCACAGCTCTACGGCTGTGTCTCTACCTGCTCTATGATCACAGCTCTACGGCTGTATCTCTACCTGCTCTATGATCACAGCTCTACGGCTGTATCTCTACCTGCTCTATGATCACAGCTCTACGGCTGTGTCTCTACCTGCTCTATGATCACAGCTCTACGGCTGTGTCTCTACCTGCTCTATGATCACAGCTCTACGGCTGTATCTCTACCTGCTCTATGATCACAGCTCTACGGCTGTATCTCTACCTGCTCTATGATCACAGCTCTACGGCTGTGTCTCTACCTGCTCTATGATCACAGCTCTACGGCTGTATCTCTACCTGCTCTATGATCACAGCTCTACGGCTGTATCTCTACCTGCTCTATGATCACAGCTCTACGGCTGTGTCTCTACCTGCTCTATGATCACAGCTCTACGGCTGTATCTCTACCTGCTCTAAGATCACAGCTCTATGGCTGTATCTCTACCTGCTCTATGATCACAGCTCTACGGCTGTATCTCTACCTGCTCTATGATCACAGCTCTACGGCTGTATCTCTACCTGCTCTATGATCACAGCTCTACGGCTGTATCTCTACCTGCTCTATGATCACAGCTCTATGCTCGTATCTCTACCTGCTCTATGATCACAGCTCTATGCTGGTCTCTGCACCAGTCCTCTGGATGATGACGTCATGTGGAACCTTCCTGACAGTTGTCAACAATGTATCGGTTTTAAAGCAACATTTTTTTTTTTTTTTTTACAAAACTAAGACGGTTTCATATTGAATTATTAAACGTTTAATGTAAATATCCTGATTTAAAATCAGGGACTTTTATTTAAATCCTCCTGACTGTTAAACAGCTGATCTCTGCTCTGCTCACTTTATTTATTTATTTATTTATTTATTTATTTATTTATTTATTTATTTATTTATTTATGAATGTATTTATTTATTTATGAATGTATTTATTTATTTATGAATGTATTTATTTGGCGAAACGAACAGCAGCAGGTCTTCTGAGGAGAGACGCATCAGCATCAGTGACTGTGTGTGTGTGTGTGTGTTTCACTGTGTGTTTGTGTGTGTGTATAGTGTTTCATTGTGTGTGTGTGTGCATGTGCGTGTATTGTGTGTTTCATTGTGTGTATCAATGTGTATGTGCATGTATTGTGTGTTTCATAGTGTGTGTGTGTGTGTGTATTGTATCAGTGAATGTGTGTGTCTGTGTGTGTGAAATGACAGACTCCGTGTGTTCAGGAGAGCGCTCTGACAGAGCCCTGGAGATCTGGAGCTGCTTGAACAGTCGGGCTGTTCGGTGATTGTATGGATCCTGGTACTCGGGTCTGTATGGAAACGAAACTGCGGATAAACTTGCTAAAGATTCTCTTTTCAGAGTGAGGTGGAATATGAAGTGGGCCTTGGGAAGCTGGACTGCATCTCTCTTTTCAAAAGTGAAATAGACAAACAATGGCAAACAAAGTGGGACGAGGAAACTGAAGGTGGAGAATGTTCCGGCTGTCGGCCCGGAGTTAAAGACTGCGGGCCTCTGATCGTCGGCAGAATTAACCAAGTGAAAGTAACTGGCATCGGACTGGGGCGTTGCGGGCTTGCTGCCTATTTGAATACATCAGGAAAGCATCAGAGTGGCTTGTGTCCGTGTGGGGAAGCTGAAACCGTTGACCACCCGGATCACGGGTTGCATTGTGGGGAGTGGCGGACATGTTGGCCGCTCACCAGTGTAAACAAACACAAGGAGCCCAGACAGGAGCAGGAGAAGACGGACGAGCAGAGCTGCAGAAACAAGAAAACATGCTGAAATGCCGAAAAGCGTCGGATCAATATCAACTTACGCTTAATAAGGAGGCCGGGAGCCGTTGTCTTGTAAAAAATCGCAGTTATTAACGGTTTGAACGGTTATCAACTTACTGTGTTTTCTTCTGTTGTGTTGTTTGCTGAGTTTATAGGATACATTTAGAAATGTTCTCCTTTTATATTTATGTTTCCTCCTTTTATTCTATTTGTCTGTTGGCACTACTGTTATTTGTGTTCATTTTGAGAGTATTTTTACAAATAACATTGTCTTAATATGCACATTTTTTCATGTCAAACAGTTTGCAAGTTTTACACACACCCTTTCATTTAGTTTTGAAAAACTAATATTTATTCTGTATTATTAACTTTATTTTCTCCTCTTAACATTGTTTGAATATTTCCTTTGCACTACGGTCATTTTGTTCATTTTGACAGAATATATTTACGACTGCAGGCTGCATTTTTATGAGACACTTCATTTCAATAAACACCACAACAAAAAAAGAAACAACTGAAACACATTTCAGAGTGTTTATTTAAAAAATAGTGGGTAAGGACACCTCAGACAGTTATAGCTCCACTTAACAGGCCTTCATTTCAGCAGCTTGGGCTCAAGTTCGTCAGCGAGCAACATGCAGGAAGTATCTTATCAAGGAAAGTCACGTCCTCGTCCCTGCAGGGCAGAACCTCGGGAATCGGAGCTTCCACAGATAACAGTGTGTTTGTTGCGGAAGGTTCTGATGACCCTTCCGACGTGAATGAGGGCAGTTTTTCTGGCGCTCTCCGCATCTCTTGCATCCAGCTGACAGCGGAGTTTTGTGAAGACAGGAATGTTTACCTCCACGCATTTAAGTCCCACATTAGAATGCAATGAAAGGTTATGTTTGGTCGTTACAGCCGCGATCCAAGCAAGACGGCGAGATTTAGGCTGAATCCCATTTCACCCCTCAGCCCTTCCCCTTGGCCCCCCCCCTTAGCCCTCCGCCTATGAAACGGAGTGCTGAGGGGTAGGGGAGGAAGTCAACCCCTCCGAATTGGGACACCCCTCCGACAATCGCGTACGTCATCAGTAGTCGCCGCTGCCGATGACGGAGGCAGATGCGACAATTATCTGCCGAAGAAGAATGTTTTTCTTACATTTTAAAACTTTATTAATTGACAGAATACTGACATTTATGAACGTCTTTCGTTGCGGACGCCGCCATCTTGCCGATCTTGGAAGGCTTTCTGAGAAATCTGTCATCCAGTGGCGCCGGTGGCGAGGGGCGCTTGTTTTGTTCACCTGGACTGTCAGTGGCGGGTGGGGTTAGTTCACTTCCGCATTGGCGGGGGCGCTCGTTTCCCACCCGCGCATTCCAGGCGGGCGGTGTTGAAGAAACCAGTTTATTAAAAATAATCGTCTATCTGTTGTGTTTGGAATGCGCCTGGAATGCGCGGGTGTGGAATCGATCGCTCCCGTCAATGAGGAAGTGAATTAACCCCGCCCGCCAGGCACGATCTAGGAAAGAACAAGCGCCCCTCGCCATCGGCCGATACCCCTCCGTTTGGAGCGTGCCTCTCGAGAATCTCCTTTTGGAGGGGTGACTGGCCCTCTTTCTTGGCCCCACCCCTCCGTCATAATGACAACTGGGACACTACTACCCTCCACCTGAACGCGCAAAACGAGGGGCAGGGCTAAGGGGGGGGGCCAAGGGGGGGGGCCAAGGGGGGGGGGCTGAGGGGGGAAATGGGATTCAGCCTTAGTCAGTGCAGAAACTCCTCCTTGATGGCGCTTCCAAGCAGGAAAATGATCAATTGGAGGCGCAGTGAAATTGGTTTCATATTCGACATTCGCTGTTTTTTTCTGTTTCAAATCTTAATAGCGTCATGAAAACCGTACCACTTCCAGCCAGGTTGGTCTTATATTGTACAGATAAGTACGACAGACATTTCACAGGTCTCATCAGCTCACCAACCTCTCCAGCTGTGGCGAAAACTCTAAAAAACAACACCGAATGTCTGTCGGAGCAGCGTGCGGCAGCGGGGCGCTTAGGGACCGTCGTCAAATTTCTATCTCTGATTTTTCAGTTTGGACAAAGACAGGAAACAACAAAAAAAAAAACAAGAACACACAAATACGGTCTGTTTTAATTCTTATTATTTATCTTATTATACATCAAAGGTCATGCTAATTTCTCAGTTTTATTTTGAAATGGCCCTCAGGAATTCCAACCTTCCAACTGCAAAAAACACTTTATATCTGTTTTTCAGGTCAGCACTTATCTTTCACAACCATTATTTTCCAGAAAGTCATGTAAAAACGTCCAAAAAACAATTAGCTAATATTGAGGAATCAATACTCATTGAACATTGCTGATTATTATTTTCTTTTTAAAAATTTTAAGAGCTCACAGGGTGTTCAACCTACCAACCCCATTCCACCTGCCACGTGTTTGTAAGGTGGATATTGATACAACCATTATCTCACAGAAAATCATGTAAATATATCTTAGAAACAATCAGCATTGATTGAGCATATTTGAGAAATATTACTGGGCTTTATTTTGAAATAGCTCACAGGAAGTTCAACCTACGAACCCCAGTCCACGTGTCGTCTGTTTGTAAGGTGGATGTTGATCTTTCACAACCATCATATCACAGAAAATCATGTAAAAATATCTTAGAAACAATCAGCATTGATTGAACTTTACTGATCAATATATATATTTTTTTAATTTTGAAGAAGCTCGGAATTTCATCTGACCAACATAGCTCTACTACCATCTCTTATGCTTGTCACTATGACCCTTCTACAAACACTTTTTACCCCAGAAAACATGAGTAACCTACAAAGTAGTCAGCCAACATTATTTGTTATTAAGTCTGACTTTTATGTCCTTATGATACATGATGTATTTCAACTTAACAATCTGTCCCTTTTTTCAGGCTGTTGTTTTCTGTTTTGTTTGTGTAGTGATTTGTTTCTGTGAACAACTTATTCAGTGATCGTATTTCTTTTTTGTTCCCATGGTCATTAAAGAAAGACACAATGCATCTGTAATTACGTCATTTTTTTTTTTCATTTTTTTAGAACGAACAAGACAAAATAAATCAACAGCATGCACAACCGCTTGTGACATTAGTTGTTGGGTTGCTGTCCTGACCCCTCGCCTGTCTTGCAGCCATGCAACATATCGCCGTTTCTTTAACCTCTCCTGGTTGACAGAAAACAAACGAATTGAAAGTTCTGGCCATACTTGAGAGTTCCAAGACGTCTCCCTTTTTGTTATTTGTGAATGTAGTAACTCCGTGATTACGCGCTGTTCACCACCAGCCCTTATCCACAGATCCTCCTTTGGTAGTCGACCACCTGTCCTTGTGCGCCCCATGATGGCCTTGCAGGTCCTTCAACTGTAAACATAAGTGAAATATCTTATTAGTTCGGTAAAACGTTTGTGCCCCAAGGACAACTGACATTGATCAGAAGGCACAATATGTGACTCGTACAGCAAAATGCAGTCAGAAACAGTTGGTTGTCTGTAACTTTACGGAATCAACAAAGGTGAGCAGGATTGCTGGTTGAGGCAGTAGATGATGGTTTGAGATTCTGATCAGCAAATGAAGACACTGAGAGAGAAATGCACTCTAAAAAAGACAACGACAATCTATTCACCAGAGCTTGTATTCTGAATTGTGTGAACATGAAAAGTAAAATAACTGTTATTTAACAAGAAAATCCATGTCAGACCAACAATGTGCACCTCAATTATAACCCAATATGTAATTACAAATTAGCAGAATTTCAAAATTGTTGTTGGCACAACAATGTGGGAAAAAATTCCCATAATGCAGTTTTGGCACGGGGTTTACCACATTTTGTGCAAGGGCAAGTTCTCCCTCGTGGCCTGTGAAGTTCAGCCATCAGCAGGAAAGGAGCAGACTTTTCTGAAGTGGACCAGGTGCAGTCCAGTTGTGAAAGTAAGTCTTTTGTGTGAAAAAGGACGTGTTGGCAATTTGGCATTGTATTTTTTTTCTGCTTTACAAAATGCATTTGAGTAAATTGGTAAACTACTTCTTAACAGTGCTCATCCCTGTACTTCGCCTGCCTCTTAGAAAGCTATCTTTGTGTTCCCTCGGAATTTATTTTCTAATTGCGTTTAATTGAGCGGAAACATTTTGTCCCCCCCACACCCCCTTTTTGGTCCGTTCGCGGGAGCCTTTAGCAATAGCCTTGAGTGATAGCTGTTAGCTAGCGGCTGTCGGGGTAATGCTGCCCTCCTTTGAGAAAGTTATCCCACTACAAAATCCCGTTTTACACGCAAAATCAAAGTTGTCGGACAGCATTTTTAGGTTTGGTGGCGGTATAACACAAGTCACGCTACGTATGAACACACTGTCTGATAATATTAACAATTGAAATATTCCACCCCCCTCCCCGCAGTGGTTTAGTCCGGCGCAGGCAGTCACACAGACGGCGGACGGAGCTGAGGATTTAAACACTCAACATTTAATAAGTTCTTTATCAATCCACTTGTTCAACAAGCACAATCTGAATATGCAAAGCAACACTTCAAGTCCTTTGTCCGAAGTCTGCCGTCATGTTTTATGTAAACACAGAATTTAAGCTAATTAACAAGGTTGTAATTGTTAAAACGATGTTTGCATTGTAAATAGCTCAGCAGTTCATCGTAGTTTGCTATGAATATATGAATTATCCAGAGTTTCTTTACTGTAGCTACGAAGAGCCTCTCCTGTGCCTGTAGGCAGAGTCAGACATCCTCTTCTCACTTCAAATATTACACTGTTTTAGATTTATTAGGGAGATATTCCTGTTCAGATTTATAAATTAATTTATGTAGGCTTCTATTACTATTGATAACTTTGACTTAGATGTTCTCTTTAACAGATCCAGTTTCTAATTACATCTGCTTATTATCCAAAAAAATCACCACTGTTTACATTAATTTTCAAGTCAGTATTTTTATATTTGATATTTTGTTCTCAGTGGTGTGGACTTGTCGTGAAAACATGTTTCAGTTGGCACAGGAAAATCCAATCTAGGCTTAGTATGCAGATTCAACTGCAGGTTTGTGTGTCTTCAGTTTTTTGACAGATTTAGATTTAGTTTTGTTGCAACTTGTTCACAGTTTGATAAGACAAAGATTTTTTTAAAAAAAATATAGTTTGATGTTATTTAGTTATTGCTTGAACTATTTCTTCGGATTTGAGAACTTGTAGTGAATTTTAATTTCTTGTAAAGCTCCTGTAGTGGTGTTTAGACCACTGATCTTGGTGTGCAAAACACCAGTTTGGGAATTGCAGGTAGAATATTTTTAAGAAACAGTGACATAACTACAGTTATTGTTTAATATCACTTTGTGTAACATTTCAGGGAGTGTCACACAACACAGCAAAAAAACAGAGCATTTGTTTTTGTTTTAGTCTGTTTTACCTCTTACCTGAGTCAATTACAGCTGCACCATTCAGTTGCTTCTGAGTGCTTTATAGTGTAGTTAAACCTACATAAAACATTCTGTGTTGAAAGTTTCCCTGCCATGTTTGCATCAAAATTTGGTTCACTTCACCAAGTCTCACTCCAAGGTTTTTTGAAAAGTTCGCAGCCCTGACTTGAAGATAATGTTAGGTATATCTGCATGCAGCAAATTTGCTCCTTTTCTCTCCCTGCCATTATGCCAGCATGAAGCCAAGCACACATGGAAACACTGTGTATGTATGTAGTTTGCATAATAAGGTGTTTTCTTCAAGTGTTGTCTATTGTTTTATTTCATTTTAGGGAGGAAAATAAGGACCACATGCAATGCAGATTCTGTAATTTCACTGCAAATGAGGAAAACCTCATCCGACACTACGAGTTGCACACAGAAGACCTCATCATTGGCCTTGTGTCCATTCCACCTGTGTATGTGTCTTCAAGACTCGAGGAGCTCTGAAATCCCATCTGTCCAGATTTCACGGCAAAGGTCAACCTATTCATCAGTCCAGCTTCATAACTTTCAAATGTAAGCTTTGTGATTTCAAAGAATTGTGTTCAGAAAGGGATATTACAAAACATCTTGGAAATCATCTTGAGGTCCAGGAAACAATCCAATGCCCTTATTTAGACTGTCCATTTAAAACAAATAGTTACTCAGGTTTCAGTTCCCACAGAAGCAGGAAGCACAAAAGGCAGACAGTCAGTGACCTTAGGAGTGAGGGGTGTAGTCAAGGTGAGCCAGATCGTATCCCTGAAGTGACTAGTGAAGCCTCAGCTTCTGTACAGTGTAATTCTGGGAGTTGTTCAGGGGAAGATGGGACAAATTCTTTGGAGTCATTATCTTTTGAAACAATAGAACATAAGATTGCAAAACATTTATTGTCCATGCAAACAGTCTTACATGTCTCCCGAAGTGCAGTTCAAACAGTAGTTGAGGAAAGCAGTGATATACTTCCAGCTTCAAAATGGCTGTTTTCAGTCTGTCAGTGAGGTCCTTCAAAAGCATAACATTTCTGTTGAAAAGGGTCTTGTTCAGGAGATAGTTGAATCTGTGCTTTCGTCGAATCCATCACTAGTCACAACATCAGCAAAGGGCTGTTGATCAACAGACTACAGAAGAAACTTGTATTTCAAGCAAAATTTCCCTTTCATTGAGCCAGTAGAATATCTTCACCAACAAAACTGCAAAAATACCTTTGTTTATGTTCCCCTCAAAGCAGTGCTTCAGAATCTTTTGAGACGTCCTGATTTTGTCAGTACCTTGTGTTTCAGACGAGAACACTGAGCTGGTGTTTTCAAATCATTTCAAGATAGCTATTATTTCAAACAAAATAATACTTGCACTGACATAGAAAGAGGCATCACTTTAGCTCTTTATATTGATGAATTTGAAGTTTGCAATCCCTTGGGTACATCAAGGAAGATTCATAAAATAGTTGGAGTTGATTGGATTGTCTTAAATTTACCTGTGAGGTTCAGGGCAAATCTTACTTCTATTCAGTTGGCAGCATTAGGAAAAACTGCAGATGTAAGGAAGTTTGGGTACGAAAAGCTTTTGGAGCCATTGATAAAGGACCTGAAATTCTTTGAAGAGTCGAGGGGAGAAGCCTCACAGACCTTTGGAGTAAAGCTGTTCTGTGTCTGTGCAGATAATCTTGGGGCACATAGTTTAGCAGGATTTCAGGAAAGTTTCATTGTGGATAAATTTTGCCGCTTTTGTTTGATCAGTCATAGTCAGATAGCAACTGTGAAACCAAGTGACTTCCATTTGAGAACTGTGGAGGAGCACAATAGATTTGTTGAAGAGCTTAGCCAAAACCAAGCTCTGAAAAGTGTGAATGGAGTAAAGGGAGAGTGTGTTTTAAGCAAGCACCTAGCTTTCTTCCATCCTGTGACAGGATTTCCTCCAGATATTTTACACGATTTATTTGAAGGAGTTATTCCAATAGAGTCAGCCTTGTGTCTCCAAGACTTAATTTCAAGGGGCTTTTTCACACTCGATAGGCTTAATTCCAGTATTAAGTCATTTCCCTACAAATACTCTGACAAAGTCAACAAACCAAAGATTATTTCTAAAACTGCTTTCTCAAAACATTCTATTGGGGGAAATGCACATGAAAATTGGGCGCTGTTACGACTGCTGCCTCTCATGATTGGTGACATCGTTGCAGTAAATGAACCAGCATGGGAAATTCTGATGGATCTGAAGGAGATAGTGGAAATTGTGGTATCTGATAAAGTCACAGAGGAGGCATTATGTTACTTAGCATGCAAGCTGTCAGATCACCGCTCACTATTAAAAGCAACATTTCCCAACTTTGTTTTGAAACCAAAACATCATATTATTGAGCATTACCCACACCTCATACGCTGTTTTGGGCCATTGATCGATCTCTGGACCATGAGGTTTGAATCTAAACATGGTCTCTTCAAAAAAGTTGCCCGTAATGTGCATAATACAAAGAATTTGCTTTTCTCCTTAGCCACAAAACATCAGCAGTTGATGGCCTATCATTTGGATGGGCAGAGTCTCTTTAAATCTGATGTCATCATTGAGAAAGTGAAAACTGTACCGGTGTCATCGTTGGATTCTCCCGGCAGAATTGCTGTTTTGACCAAATTCCCAAATGCTGACACAGTCAACATCTCTTGCAAAGTACAGCTGTTTGGAACAGAATATGCTCAAAACATGATTGTCATGGCAGGTCAGAGCTTTGGACAGCCAGACTTTTTCAAGATATTGAGCATTGTAATCTATTCTGATGGAGTGTCTTTCCTGTCCAAAAAACGTACAGCCTGGTACTTTGAGCATTATAGGTCATTTAAAGTTGAAGACAGTGACTGTGCTGAACTTGTTGTTCTTGATGCCGATGAACTGAGTCATCACTATCCTTTGACAGCTTATTCCGTTGGAGGAAAGCTGTTGGTGACGCTGAAGGCACGTTTGTATTAAAAGAAAATGGTGAGTATGCATTTCTAAATTCATCATAACTGATGATCCTCTTGCCAGAGTTCCTTTGGTTGATACCACTGTCTTTATTGTTTGTCAGGCGCTGCTACTGCGTGTTGTGATCTCAAAAGATGAAGCACGGCGTGTCCAGCTGTCTGAAGTTCCAGAAACAGTGGATGCCCTCATTGATGTTATCAAAGGAAAATTACAACTCCAAGGAGATTTTTCATTGCAGTTTGAGGACCCCGATTTCCAAAATGCAATCTGTGATTTGTCAGAGATTTCAGAGCTACCCAACAGCCGCGCCGTCCTGCACATCAAGTGGAAAGACTCTCGACCAGACGGATATGACAGGCACTCTCTTGGTTCCATTTCTTCCCTGGACACTGCAAGCATTAACTCTTCAGGAAGCCAGGCAAGCAGCCTTTCACAGTGGCCTGGTCCATTTCCCATCCCTGCTTTGTCTCTTGATGTAGAGTTGAAATTAAGAAAAGGCAATGAATCATATGAAAAGACCCAACAAGGCATTGATGTATCAAGAGACATGAAGATTGAAATTCTTGACAAAATTGCCCAATCAGCTTTTGACATCAAGGCCTATCCAGATCATGGTGAACTTGAATCCATTGCTTCAGCTCTGATACTAAAGTACCCCTGCCTCAAAGAGCCTGGTAAAGGCGAGGGCTACGAGGGATGGCTGGTCAGCATTCGAAACAAGCTAAATAATTACAGAGCAAAGCTACGAGAGGCAGGCTGCAGTGAAGTGTCTGTTAACAGAAAGCGAAAAGCAGATGGGGATACTAAATACACCCTCAAGAGAGCTAAACGTGGAGAAGTGAACTATGTTCCTCAACATCCAGAAGAACATGATGATGCTTCACTTGAGGAAGAAAGAGTACAATTGGTGGAAGCATCCAAGAAGACACGACTTGATCATTCATTCGTGAGAGAGAAGATGGACTGAACTTTCTCTCTGAGGAGAAGAGAGAGTGGTGATGGAAGTCCAACAGAGATGGCCGGCTTTGTTCTTCAAAGAGCAGGCAAGCGTTTTCTGTTCTGTCACTTTGCTTTTTATGTGTTCATTTTGAATTCTGAGTAAATGTTCTGATTGCACATATCCTGTGTGTGTTTTGGCAGATCTGCGCGGAGTTTTTCCGCATCACAAACAAGGAGTTACTGGGAACATTCAGAGCTGCAGTGGACAAATATGCACCTGAACTTCTGCGACTGTATCGCGCCCGAAAAGGAGCTTTTGGGAAGGAACTGGAAGATCTCATGGGTAATCTTGATGATGAGGTACAGTGTTAAAGGTTTATTCATCTTGTTATGTGAAATGTTTTTCTTGTCTGCAATATTTTTGAACTCTAAATACAATAGGGTTTTTTTTTTTTTTGTCTTTTGTAGACCTCCAACATTGTCAGACATCGCAAGGATGCTGCACTTCGAGGCCTTCCAGTGTTCCTCCGGGATGACTCCAAGAATTTTTTCAAACAGTGTGTGGTAAGTGTTGCATACCACAAAAAAGGCAGCATTTTGATTTTGACGTGCCTGTGGCCATTCTTTTTAACACATATGTGCTGCTGATATCTGTAACTTCATTATTCAGAGTCAAAACTAACTTTTCAGATATCTACATCTCTTTTGCTATCCGTAATTGTCATATCGGATATCGCCAAAGACATTCTTAACAGGACAAATTACCACGTCGGCCCGAATATAAGACGACTCTGATCATAAGGCGACCCCTATTTTTCAAATATCATTTTGTGAAAATAAAAATATGTTGAAGACAATAAGGTTACTCCTAAATCACTTTTTATTGTACAATTATTCTAGGAAAACTCACAACAGAGATAGCATTTCATGTGAGCTAAGTATTAAATAAATAAACTAAATTCTCTTTCTCAAAATCTGAGGCTATGACTGAGTGAATAAGCAACAAATAAGAACCTCAAAGGTTCAATAACTGTATTAACGATGTTAATAACTTTTTAACCATCAAATTCAAGTTGGATTCAACTTCATAAACATTAATAATTCTGTCTAATATATCTTGGCGGCTTGGCAGTAGTTTGACTCTGCTGCTTTGAACCATCAGTCTGAAGTTGGCATCAAAACTTCTCTGTTGTTCGCTCACTTGTCTAGAGTTCCAGCTCCGTCGTTCCAGATGGTCACCTTCCTCCATTTTTCATCAGATCATTGTGACCACAGACGTCATGAATGTGACGCTTCTTTTGCTTTCTGGTCACTGGTACTTTGGCTCCATCTAGCGGCGCGGATGTGTAACGACAATCTATTCCTCGATTATTTAATGACCCCATTTTGGAGAATTATGAGGGGGTACCCAAAAGAAACCGGAATGTGGTCAGAAAACAATAATAATGAGTTTCAACTTCTGGCCGTCAGATGTGCTGCAGGTAAGCCTCGTGCACATCTGTGAGAAATCTGAGCTCCCAGAGTGACACTGACGCCTGTCAGGAGCTATTTATAGTAACAGAGTGCAGCGGCGGTCTGCGATTTTTCCAATATGGCGACATTGACTGTGAAGCCAGAGCAGCGCAAACATTAAATTCTGCTTCTTGCTGGAAAAACAGCAGCAGAAACACTCAGCTTGTTGCAGCAAGCCTACAAGGATGCTGCTCTGGGGAAGACTCAGGTCCATGAGTGGTCCGGGGGTCTGAGAAGGGCCAGATGTCGGCGCGTCAGGTCCGCTCAGCGTGAAAACAACGCTGAGCTGCTTCTCGGCTGTCCAGGGTCTCGTCCACAGCGAGTCCGTCCCTCCAGGTCAGACTGTAAACCAGGACTACTACAGGAAGTCCTCAGACGCTCCGTGAGGATGTGAGGAGGAAGCAGAGCGTCGTGGCGGAGTGGAGCCGGTTGATCCACCACCACAGAGCGCCAGCGGACACGGCGCTGCGCCTCACGCCGTTTCTGGAGGAGAATGAGATGAATCTCCTCTCCCATCCGCCTGATTCACCAGATGAAGCCTCCAGGGACTTTTTCTTGTTCCCCAGGTTGAAGAAGCAGCTGAAGGGACAGCGGTTTGCAGATGTGGAGGAGGGGACAGAAAAATCACAGCCGGCCCAGAATGGCACAATTACGCACAGGTCTGACGACGCATTGGTGAAGTGGGAGACACGGCTGGAGCGCTGCATTAATGCGGATGGAGATTATTTTGAAGGCGACGGTGGTGTTTTATTTTGAAATGTCAGAAATAAAAAGTTACAGTCAAATTCCGGATTCTTTTGGGTCCACCCTCGTACAGTTTCTGGAAAAAAATATTATCTTATATTCAGGCCAATACGGTATGTCAGTTTGGTCATTCATGTTTATGGGGTTTTTCATTAGCACAAACAAAGGGTTAATAGGGTGGTTAAGGACTGATTATATTTATCCAAGTATTTAACTTCTCCTCCTGAACATAAAAAACAAAGTCATGCCTTTTACTAGATCACAGTGATCTGGTTTCTCCCAAACACCTTAGGCAGACGCACAACAGGCTGACCTTGTCACCTCGTCACTGTGGGACTTATATTTAGCCAACTTTTGAATTTTTTTGAATGTATGTACGCTCATAAATTGAAGCTGGTAGCCTGGACTTGGTGGAAACTGATCTCATTAAGAATGTAAACAATATGGAGGCACTTTATAGGAATCTTGCCACTGGGGGAGGAGGCTGACACTTGGGTAAAAGATCAGGTGAGGCTTATGCAAATGAAAATAGATTGTAACAGTAAATACATGCACAGACTCAACAGCTCTCCAGATACCGTCAGTCATTTTAAACTTTCTTAAAAATCCTGAGGGGTATGGAACAAAAATGTCAAGTGGTATCCAAAAGAAACTTCACTGACTCTGAGCCAGAGGATCTGAATGGCTGTCCTTTCAGAAAGTGGATGACCTTTGGCCCAAATGTAGGATTTTACTGGTGCTGATTTACTGGTATTGATTTTATATAATAACAAAATAATTACATTTGGTCAACATTTAATACACTGTGATTTTACAGGACTCTGATCCCGAAGATGGAGTGGCTGTGGGGATTCTGTTGGTCCGAGAGGACGGGGCTGCACCGTCTTCGTCACCAATGGTGCAGGACAGGACAGTGATTTTAGAGGAGGCTGTTGTCCTGCAGGATGTACCAGATCTACCAACCGCACTCGCATACCTTTTTGGACTCCTCTACGCCCTCAACATTTCTTATCCGAAGGCTCTCAAGTACACGTTTGAGACATTTCATCACTTGTTCATGGGAATGGGCTCTGACTGCTCGCAGCGTGTTCGGTCATCGCAGAAGAAACTCCTTCTTTAAACCAGCGCACTGCACTTCATTGCGGCAGCTTGTTTCTGTTTTCTTAAACAGAAATCTTTGAATGTTCCACTGATCATTTTTGTCATTTAGGGATGTTTTTATTTTGGCACATTTTCCCCTGAAGTGTTTTTTGGTTTTAGTATCTATTTTTTCTTACAGCAGTTGCCTATGTGGTATGTCACGTGAAGATGTCGTTCTTGACAGTGTTGTGACAGCATTGCACAGTAAGCTATAATGTTTTATGAAAGAACACACAAAAGACCTCTACTGATGCCAGCTTTTGCATTATGTAATTAAAAAAGTTTTCAAGTTCTATTATTTCAATGTATGCTTTGATTATAAGGGTCATTTTTGGCATCTTTTGGATCCTGTGCGACTTAATGGCAAAATGAATGGCAAAAAAAAAAAAAAAATTAACAAAGCAACCTTTTATTTGTTCAAAATTCATTTTTCACTGTTGTTTCTCAATTTTACTGACTGTTCTTGCCTTATAAAAATAGATTGCGTTTTAGAAAGATTCAACATTTGACATTCGTTTACTTTTCCTTCTGTAATTTGTTCCTTAAATTTCAATTTTCAGTAATCATTTTGAGACATTTCAACACTTGCTCATTGTATCTGTTACTGTAAACAGAAATGTTTAAATGTTCCACTGTTGGTTTTAGTTAGTTGAGCATGTTTACATCGTCACATCTTTCTTTTAAGTGTTTTTATGCAATGGATACCTGTCAGACATGGATCCCTTTTATTCTTGACGGTGTCAACACCCATGTGTTGCAGTACTGCAGAGTTAAGTGAAATAAAAGTATGGAACCACCATTGAAGATTGTGTGTTTATTGACATGCAGGTAATTAAATAATGACTGTGCAGTCAACAAGCTTTTTCTACACTGTAAAAAAAAAAAAGAATAACTGAGACAACTCAAAATTTTAAGGCAACCTTTTGCAGTAAAAGTTTTGAGTTGTGTCAACGATTTGCTATGTTGTTGTCCTAAGCAACATTCCGTTATTGTGCTTTTTCTAGCGATTTGAATGAGTTATTGAACAAATCAACATGTTCTAATTGGGAAAACGAAGATTTAATAGTAGTATCCATTAACAGAACAACGTAAATGTAATTGGCACAATAAAGGAATGTCGCTTAGGACAACAACATAGCAAATCGTTGACACAACTCAAAACTTTTACTGCAAAAGGCTGCCTTAAAATTTTAAGTTGTCTCAGTTATTCAGTGTGGACGACACTTGTATGTCGCTTTTTACCCTGCATCTCCACATTCTGTCCACACTGGGTGGAGCTGAGCTGCTGCTGTAGCCCCAGCCGCCCTGGGGGGGCAGACTGACGCCATCGGCCCCTCCCACCACCAACCATTCACTCTCTCAACTTTCATACTAGGCAAGGTGGGTGAAGTGTCTTGCCCAAGGACACAACGACAGTTTTACGCCTGCGGGAGCGGGGATCGAACCGCCAACCTTCCAGTTATAAGACAACCTGCTCTACCAGCTGAGCTGCTGTCGCCCGTAAGAGAGAAAGATCTGTATATAATGAAATGTATTACAAAATTCTTACTCGCTGCTGAACAGACAAATCAAACATCCACTGATGCCACTGAACTGTTTCAATATTAATCGTGGAACAAGCTGGACAACAGCTTCAACTGATACGTGTCCAGAAAAAACAACACAAATTGAAATATAACTGCATTGTCCACAAACTATGGGAGCCCCAAGCAGAATGCATTGTTGATTTATTTATTTATTTTAATAAACTCTCTGAACTTCACAGGAAAAAAATCACCCCCAAATTATATGTTTCTAGTCCACCACAGAATTAAATCATGATCTTGAGAAAATGGGGGTAAAAAAATAAATAAACCATCTCCGCTTCAGGCTTCCGTAATAAACAAGGTTAAAACACATTTCCTCAAGAATGCACACAATGTGAACGATGCAGGAGGCAGCGGCAGCCTCACCTGTCTGCTCCTGTGAGCGCAGCCTCCGTGTGGAGGCGTGTCCACTGACCGCCGCCTCCTGCTGGAGGTGACCTGTCGGGCTTCGGCACCATGTTCAATCAACACCAACAAATAATACTGGAGCGATACGACACTGAAGTAATACTGGGAACTACTGTTTCTGTTGAAATCACTACGCCCAGACGCCATGTTTAGTAAGTAGTTCCGTCTCAGCAATCTTCACAGAAACAACTCAATCTGGTCATTTTGCTTTAATATTCCACAGCGTAGTGAGTGTGTGGATTATAACGTGTCACCAAAGTGTTTTGGGGTTGTTGGATTGTGTATTTGATGAGTTTGACGAGGGGGAACAAAAATACCGTCCACTTCCATTGTGTCCGTCCTGAAAACCTTCCTGACTCACCTCTGGATGAACAACAGCTCGAATCACAGAAACAGTCAGTCTGCTGCTCTGAGGACTGAGGAACTGCCCTAAATGGGCCAATTTGCCAAAATGTTGAAGTATCCCTTTAACTCACCTTTCTGCTATTGTGTCCAGGAGTGGTGTCCGGCCTAAAGACTCCCCGGGGGACGGACACCACTAAAGAAGGTTCCGGGCTGGACCAAGAGTGGAAATGGGTGGGGGGGTGGTTTCACGGATTTTAGATATGGTTTAGGATTGCATGAATTTATTTGGGGTAATTAGTTTGGTTTATTCTGAAGTATGGGTTTTGTTTTCTTTAGTTTAGTATTATAAGTTTGCAGTGGATGATTTTAACATAGTTTTAGAGACTTAAGATTGTGTTTTACGCCTCTTGGAGTTTTATGGTTTTACCCTATTAGACTGAAGGCATTTAAAAGTGCTGTAGGCAGGATTCCGCATCTCCGCCATCTTGCTTAGGTTTACCTAAGCAAGATGGCGATTTGACCCATCTAAGATGGCGATTTGAAACCCAGCACAGCCAATCCTGTCCTGTTTTCTCTGACATCACGCCCTTATGCAAGTTAAGCCCCTCCCACAAGAACGTGTGACGAACGCCCCTCGACCAATCACGGTTAGAGCCTCAGGGGCTCTTCTGATTGGTCAAAGATACCTGGAGCTGTGGAGATTCTTTTTCAGCTCAGAACAGAGACAGATGGAAACGCTGCGCCCTCGCAGCAGAGCAGTGATGCTACACTCCTAAAGGATTATCAATGGATACTCTGACATTTAATCCAAAGAAAACACAGAGACATCAGCACTGACTAGCAGAATCCTGCCTCCAGCAGCTTTAAGGGCCGGAAGACCTTCAGTTAGCAGAGAGACTGTGGTTGTGCTGGTGGCAGCTGTGAGCTGCTGCTGGTGAAACCTGGCTCCAGAAATCCTCCAATGCTAGCAAGTAACAGATATTTTGCTTCAACTTTTTCGAGAAAATCGTTCATGATACCCAAGATCAGAATCATAACATCCATGAGTTGTTTTGAAATTAATTATATTTTTGTAATTGATTAAGATTGGTTTTTGCAGGCTGACATTTCTGAGAGCTATTTCAGTACAATGGGAAATATTAATATTGTGCAGGGACTGTCTTGGTTGACACGTCTCTGCAACATGGCGTGGCGGTCGGGGACGGTGCCTCTGGACTGGCAGACCGGGGTGGTGGTCCCCCTGTTTAAAAAGGGGGACCGGAGGGTGTGCTCCAACTATAGGGGGATCACACTCCTCAGCCTCCCCGGGAAAGTCTATTCCAGGGTACTGGAGAGGAGGATCCGACCGATAGTCGAACCTCAGATTCAGGAGGAACAATGCGGTTTACGTCCTGGTCGTGGAACAGTGGACCAGCTCTAGACCCTCCATAGGGGCTCGAGGGTTCGTGGGAGTTTGTCCAACCAGTCCACATGTGTTTTGTGGACTTGGAGAAGGCGTTCGACCACGTCCCTCGTGGTGTCTTGTGGGGGGTGCTCCAGGAATACGGAGTCCGGGGCCCCCTGTTAAGGGCCGTCCGGTCTTTGTATGACCGGAGTAGGAGTCTGGTCCGCATTGCCGGCAGTAAGTCAGACCTGTTCCCGGTGCATGTTGGACTCCGGCAGGGCTGCCCTTTGTCACCGCTTCTGTTCATCATTTTTATGGACAGAATTTCTAGGTGCAGCCAGGAGCCGGAGGGGGTCCGGTTCAGGGACCAGGGGCCGGAGGGGGTCCGGTTCAGGGACCAGGGGCCGGAGGGGGTCCGGTTCGGGAACCACAGGATTTCATCTCTGCTTTTTGCAGATGATGTTGTCCTGTTGGCTTCATCGAACCCGGACCTACAGCATGCACTGGGGCGGTTCGCAGCCGAGTGTGAAGCGGCAGGGATGAGGATCAGCACCTCCAAATCCGAGGCCATGGTCCTCGACCGGAGGAAGGTGGCTTGCCCCCTCCAGGTTGGTGGAGAGACCCTAGCCCAGGTGGAGGAGTTAAAGTATCTTGGGGTCTTGTTCACAGTGGGGGACGGATGGAGCGTGAGATTGACAGGCGGATCGGTGCAGCGTCTGCAGTGATGCAGTCGTTGTATCGGTCCGTCGTGGTGAAGAGGGAGCTGAGCCGAAAGGCGAAGCTCTCGATTTACCGGTCAATCTACGTTCCCACCCTCACCTATGGTCATGAGCTTTGGGTCATGACCGAAAGGACAAGATCCCGGATACAAGCGGCCGAAATGAGCTTCCTCCGTAGGGTGGCTGGGCGCTCCCTTAGAGACAGGGGGAGGAGCTCAGTCACCAGGGAGGAGCTCGGAGTAGAGCCGCTACTCCTCCACATCCAGAGGAACCAGCTGAGGTGGCTCGGGCATCTGTTCAGGACGCCTCCTGGACGCCTCCCTGGGGAGGTTTTCCGGGCATGTCCCACTGGGAGGAGACCCCGGGGAAGACCCAGGACACGCTGGAGAGACTATGTCTCTCGGCTGGCCTGGGAACGCCTTGGGATCCTCCCGGAAGAGCTGGAGGAAGAGTCTGGGGACAGGAAGTCTGGACATCCCTGCTGAGACTGCTGCCCCTGAGACCCGGCCCGGATAAGCGGCTGAAGATGGATGGATGGATGGGAAATATGAATAAATATGTTTCAATAAAAGTTGAATGGTCGCACAACGGCACAGTGGTTAGCGCTCTTGCCTGACAGCAAGAAGATCCTGGGTTCAATTACCGGCCGGGCCTTGGGGACCTTCTGTGTGGAGTTTGCATGTTCTCCCCGAAAAGGAGTTCAGAAAATGGATGGAAATACCGATTGTTCATGGGACATTTTTACATGATTTTCTGTGATATGATGGTTGTGAAAGATCAACATCCACCTTACAAACAGACGACACGTGGACTGGGGTTGGTAGGTTGAACTTCCTGTGAGCTATTTCAAAATAAAGCCCAGTAATATTTCTCAAATATGCTCAATCAATGCTGATTGTTTCTAAGATATATTTACATGATTTTCTGTGAGATAATGGTTGTATCAATATCCACCTTACAAACACGTGGCAGGTGGAATGGGGTTGGTAGGTTGAACACCCTGTGAGCTCTTAAAATTTTTAAAAAGAAAATAATAATCAGCAATGTTCAATGAGTATTGATTCCTCAATATTAGCTAATTGTTTTTTGGACGTTTTTACATGACTTTCTGGAAAATAATGGTTGTGAAAGATAAGTGCTGACCTGAAAAACAGATATAAAGTGTTTTTTGCAGTTGGAAGGTTGGAATTCCTGAGGGCCATTTCAAAATAAAACTGAGAAATTAGCATGACTTTTGATGTATAATAAGATAAATAATAAGAATTAAAACAGACCGTATTTGTGTGTTCTTGTTTTTTTTTTTTGTTGTTTCCTGTCTTTGTCCAAACTGAAAAATCAGAGATAGAAATTTGACGACGGTCCCTAAGCGCCCCGCTGCCGCACGCTGCTCCGACAGACATTCGGTGTTGTTTTTTAGAGTTTTCGCCACAGCTGGAGAGGTTGGTGAGCTGATGAGACCTGTGAAATGTCTGTCGTACTTATCTGTACAATATAAGACCAACCTGGCTGGAAGTGGTACGGTTTTCATGACGCTATTAAGATTTGAAACAGAAAAAAACAGCGAATGTCGAATATGAAACCAATTTCACTCCGGTAACAAGGAGTCCGTTTTGGATCTTTTCACCCTGGCGATCGTGTGTTCTGCTGTCACACCCGACAACACAACAACGTCTGGGCAGGGTTGGAACTGTAGATTGAAAAAATAACGAATGTGTCCGCACGAGCGATGACAGCACGTCTGGCCACGGTGCGTTCGCGGTCCATGTAAACACCGGGAGAGAGCGGCCAACATGGCCGCGACGCCAAGTGATGACGTCACGACCCCAGGCCCTATAGTTATTATTTCCTTGTGCGTTACAGTGTGGAGAGGAGGGCTCTGTACAAACAACGACCACGGGTCGGAGTAACCGTCGTTGTTCTCTGCCGGTCGCTGTGATGACGCGTTTCGAGCCAAACCTCTCCCCGGAATCTGAAGTATGAGCTGGGACTTCACCAAGATGGCGGAGTGAGCACACGCTTTTGTGGGAGCTGAGCACCAACTAACTGATAACTAAGTGATTCATATTTTATATTACAAACTACTCAGGGTCACTTAGAGCAGTGGTGAGTACAACGTGCTGAACTGGCAAACAACCTTATTCTGCGGAGAACTGTTGCCATAATACGTCGAGGGGAGACTCCTGCTAACTTTTTCAAGAAGCTACAAGCAACAACAACATATGGATGCGCCGTTAGCAAAAGAAAACCCGCTTATGCACAACCTACACGACTATTGCATGGCAGATGTACCTGTGTTTTCCATTGTGGACGACGAATTTCCTCCGCTTTCCATTACTCCATCATCTACACCCTCCAAACCCCCTGCATCGAAGAAATTGAAGACACACCGATCGCTGAATATGAATGAAGGGGACTTGGTGAAAAAGATATCTGACATCTTTAACGCTAGACTGGACAGCCTGGAAAAAAACACGGAGAAGCTCATTTCTGATAATACTCTGAAAATCGAGGGTCTGAAAAAAACAGTTGACTTCGCTTGTGCTGAGATTCAGGAGATAAAAGGAAAGGTGACACAAGTTGATGCTCGAGCTGCAGAGACGGAGAAGAAAATGTCTGTTATGGACCAACGAGTCTCCGAGCTGGAGAACGACTCACGACGCTGGAATTTGCGCCTGTTGGGAATGCCTGAAAATAAGGAGCAAGATGTCCGTACGGAGGTATTATGCATCTGCCAGGCGATCCTGCCGGATTACAAAACAAAACTCCCAGACGCGATTGATACAGCGCATCGGCTCGGTCAACCACGGAAAGATATCACCAAGCCACGAGGAACTATCATGCAGTTTGCCACCCGCTTCTACCGTGACGAAATCTGGAAGGCTGCAAAGAAGTCAGCATATCTGCAGTCCAAGAACCTGCGCTGGGCTGAGGATTTGTCTCCAGCCTGCAGGGAGAGGCGAAGGCAGCTGAGGCCTCTGGCGGCCGAAGCACGCCAACAAGGGGAACTGCAACGACATCGGAGGGCGAGCCTTTGCTGAAGGAACTGAACTGATTCCAACTACTTGAAGGTGATAACTACATCGTTGTTTGCAAGGCTTATGCCAAGGAATGTTAGGACATGATTTTCATGGTCCATTTTTTTTATTTTTTGCAGAGTGACTGTTAAAATTGAAAGTTACACCCTATCAGACTGTAGGACTGAACACAGACAACTTTACTCAGGAGTTCTTTTATTTTTATTGCCTTATAATTAATGTGATGTGAAGATAAGCCTGAAAATCTCGGTGCCTTTCTTTGTTTACAGCTTATATGTTTCACTGAATATAGAACCTAAGGTGGATCAGCTCCTGATAAGGAAGTGAATTCTCTTAAAGTTTATCCTATCTCTATACACATTTTGTTATCTCAATTCTTGTTATTATTATGTCTTTATCCGTTGTTACCTTTAATGCCAGGGGGTTGCGAAACAGTATGAAGCGCAAGGCGTTGTTTCTGTTTGCTAAGAAGCACAAAACTGATTTCTGTTTTATTCAAGAGTCACATTCAGTTCCTGATGATGCTAAATTCTGGAGGTCCCAATGGGGTAGTGGGCTGTGGCTGGCCATGGATCTGAACGCTCTGCCGGTGTTGCCACCCTAAAGCAGAACTTTTCAGGATCCTTGTTGTTAACTACTTGTGACCCCTCGGGCCATTTTATCCTCCAAGTGATAGATATTGAAAACACCATAATTGCACTTGTTAATATCTATGGTTATAACTCACATAATGACAATGATGACCTGTTGGAAACTTTAGAGAATCATATTCAAACGGCTTCTAATAACTTTCCTGTCTCAGGTATTGTCATAGGGGTGACTTTAACATGATACTTGACCATAATCGGGACTGTTGGCCTCCTCGTAACTCAGCTGCAGTCAATGAAAATCTGAAAGTCTTTATGCAGAAATTTAATTTAATTGATGTTTGGAGAAACCAACATTGTAAATCCAGTGTCTATACATGGAGTAACAGAACGGCTACTAGGAAGTCACGGCTTGATTTTTGGTTAGTTTCTAGTAACTTGAATCCTGATAAAATATTAGTTAATATTATTACAACGCCATTAACTGATCATAATGCAGTCGCCATATCTATTCCTTTACATTCTGCTTCCACAAAGGTAAATAGGAATGCTTATTGGAAGCTTAACGGTTCTCTTTTAAAACTTGAGGCAGTTAAATCTGACATGAAGAGGATAGTAGCTCAGTTCTGGAATAAGGCAAATGCTGATGATGTTAACGGGAGCGGTTGGGAACTTATGAAATTTAAAACTGCTCAATATTTGAGAAACTATGGCAGTACCTTGTCCAAAAACCAAAGAATAGAAGAAGGAAAAGTAATCTGTAATATAATTTTATTATCTCAGAAAAACCCCGCTGATATGTCACAAAAGCAGCGCTCTGATCTTATCTCTGAACAAACTAAACTTAATGAAATCTATTTGCAAAAGGTGAAGGGTGCCTTTGTAAGATCAAGAAAGAAGTGGATAGAAGCAGGAGAACAAAATTCTGCCTATTTTTTTAGCCTAGAAAAACATCACGGAAAGATTAATTTAATCCAGCAACTCCATATTGATGTGATCTAACAGACGAGCCTAAAAGAATTGCTGACCTTTGCTCCAGCTTTCCAGGGATCTGTACAAGACCAGCTCCTGTCAGCAGTCAGCGCCTTCATTCTTCAGGTCTGTGAGTAACGCCACTAAAATTACTGAGGATGACGAAGTTATGTGTGACGGAGCTCCAGCTGTACAGGAAGTCACTTATGCAATAGAACACCTCAAAACAAACAAGTCTCCTGGAGTCGATGGTCTTTCCTCTGAATGCTATCAAACATTTATTGAAGATTTATCTCCCTTCTTAAAGTAATAGTAGAAAGCGTGGAACAAGGAACCTTACCCCCTACATTAACACAAGGCCTGATTACACTCATTCCAAAGTCAAAAAAGACCACCTACTTCTTGATAATTGGCGACCCATCTCGTTATCAAACAGTGATTATAAGGTATTTGCATCTGTACTTGCTAAACGGCTTCAGAATGTCCTGGACCCAGTAATTGATGAGACCCAGTTGGGACTGATGAGAGGAAGACATGTCTCCATTGATATTCGCCGAGTTTTAGACTTAATAGACTACTCTCCTCTGTGCTCTGATGACAGTTTTATCTTTTCTTAGACTTTTACAAGTCGTTTGATACCGTAGAACATAACTTTATCTTTCAAACAATCAAACATTTTGGATTTGGTGATTTCTTTTGTAAAGCAGTTAAAACTATGTATTCAAGAGGCAACGGTTCCATTAGACTGAAAACTGGGACTTCCCCAAGGTTTGGTTTACAGCGGGGCATACGCCAGGTCTTCCTGCTTCCCCTGACTTATTCATCCGATGTACTCAATTACTTGCAACTCATATAAAAAATAGCTTGTTAAAAGGTATCCTTATTGCAGAAAGAGAACTTGTAATAAGTCAACTGGCTGATGACGCCACGCTCTGCCTAAAACATGCCTCCCAGGTTCCCATTGCTGTCCATACAATAGATTTATTTTCTGCTGCGTCTGGGCTTTGTTTAAATCTCAAGAAATGTGAGTTATTTCCTCTCAAAGACTGATGAGTCTACAATTTACAATATTCCTATTAGAAACAAAGTCACCTACCTTGGAATTACTGTTGTTAAAAATCAGAGAGATCGATGTTAGGAAAATTTTAATGTGATCGAGACAAGGAAAAAGCTGAAGCAGTGGCTTCAGAGATCTGTCTTGAAAGGTAGAATTCTACTAACGAAGGCAGAAGGGCTGTCTCGACTTACTTACGCAGCTACCCCTCTTGCTGTTGAAAAACAGGTATGCAATGCCATCGACAAATTATTTAAGTTTATGTGGAAGAATAAGACGCATTATGTTAAAAAATCTGTCATTATGAACACTTACGACTCTGGCGGCCTAAATTTTCTTGATTTCACTACTCTTAACAATACCTTTACAGTTAACTGGATTAAGCAGTTTTTTCATAACCCTACATCCACTTGGAACTTTATACCCAAATATGTTTTTTCTGCCATTGGAGGCCTTGAATTTGTTTTATTGTGTGATTATAAAATAGATAAACTTCCCCTGGCTCTCTCCAACTTCCACCGGCAGATGTTGTTGGCATGGGCCTTAATCTATAAGCACAACTTCTCTCCTCACAGATGCTTCATTTGGAATCATCAGTTTATTAAATACAAAAACAAATCTTTATTTCTCAACTCCTGGTTCAAGAATAATATAGTTTTGGTTACCCAGCTTCTCAGTGATAAGGGAAGTTTGCTTAATTACACAGAATTTCTTCAAACATTCGGTATTCCTGTTACCCCAAAGGATTTTGCAATTGTAATGGATGCCATTCCTTCCAGTATCCTAACTCTGTTAAGAGGTGCGGGAAAACCAGTCTGTCCTTCACTGGACCCCACATTAACACCAGTTGGACATTTGTGTTTTTCTACCACAACGAAGAAAAAAATGGTCTCATTAGATCTTTATTTCAGACTGATATTACGACTACCGCATGTGTTGTTCAGTACTGGTCCAGTCATTTCAGTGGGTTAAACTGGGTCCATATTTGGAATCTCCCATACAAATATTTAATTACAAATAAAGTTAGAGAAATATCTTACAAAATAATTCATAAATACTATCCTACCAAACACTACTTGTTGAGGTTTGGGAGAGATGTGTGTGTGGACTGTTCTTTTTGTGGTTGTGAGCCTGAAACTTTAATGCACCTGTTTTGGGACTGTGGTTATACTGCCACCTTCTGGAGAGAGGTGCTGCGCTGTATTACTCTGAAAATTGACAAAGACTTTCTTTTGAAATGGGACAATGTGCTTTTTGGTGTTCATGATGTTAGAAGTAAAAAACAAAAAGAACTGTATGTCATAAATCTAATAATTATATTGAGTAAATATCATTTACACAAAGCGAAGTTTAGCCATTCGAATCCCAGTTTTTTTGGATTTCAAAAGGAAACAGAAAAGTACCTGGAAAGTATGTGTGACTCTAACAATAAGAAAGCCATGAAGACCTGTCATCTGTGCTCTTTACTTTCTGTTTATTTAGCAGCCTTCCCCCCGGCTGTTTTGTTGTCTGTATTTTTATACATTGTAATAATTACTGTTATTTGCTGTAATAACTAATGTTATTTGTTGTAATAAAGGCAAAAAAAAAAAAAAAAAAAATCTGAAGTATGAGCTGATGTTCACGGCTTCACCGGAAGGGGCGGCATTGCGGCAAACAAGCGTACGGCCTGCCGGAAATCATTAGAAGAAGAAGACAAATTAATTTTAGTCACGTGACTCAGGCCCCGCCATGCGACGTCCCTTGAATCACGAGTCACGTGACGTACTTCCGGGAGGGCGAGCCGCGTCCAGCTGTAATCTGGAACCTAATCTCTGCTCCTCGCTCGCGGCTTTGTTTGTGAAAGGTGTGTTTCCGGTCGGAGCGGGAGTCCTTCCGCCGGGGCCGGGCCGCCTGTCGGTGTGTTCTCGCCGGTAAAATGTCACCTCAGCAGAGTTAACGGAGCGGACCGGAGCGGACTGGACCGGACCGGACCGGACCGGACCGGAGCGGAGCGGCGGGGCTCGCAGGTAAACTGAACCGCAGACTGTCCGGTCGGTCCCGGTTCTGCCGGACTCTGAGCCGCAGTTTGTGGCTAGCTGCCGTTAGCTTCTGCCCGGAGACTCGGTTCATCCTGTAGGCTTCACAGAACCTGTAGAGAACCACACAGAACCTGTAGAGAACCACACAGAACCTGTAGAGAACCGTAGAGAACCACACAGAACCTTCACAGAACCACACAGAACCTGTAGAGAACCACACAGAACCTGTAGAGAACCACACAGAGCCTTTAGAGAACCACACAGAACCTGTAGAGAACCACACAGAACCTGTAGAGAACCACACAGAACCTGTAGAGAACCACACAGAACCTTCACAGAACCACACAGAACCTGTAGAGAACCACACAGAACCTTCACAGAACCTGTAGAGAACCACACAGAACCTGTAGAGAACCACACAGAACCTGTAGAGAACCACACAGAACCTTTAGAGAACCACACAGAACCTGTAGAGAACCACACAGAACCTGTAGAGAACCACACAGAACCTGTAGAGAACCACACAGAACCTGTAGAGAACCACACAGAACCTTCACAGAACCTGTAGAGAACCACACAGAACCTGTAGAGAACCACACAGAACCTGTAGAGAACCACACAGAACCTTTAGAGAACCACACAGAACCTGTAGAGAACCACACAGAACCTGTAGAGAACCACACAGAACCTGTAGAGAACCACACAGAACCTGTAGAGAACCACACAGAACCTGTAGAGAACCACACAGAACCTTTAGAGAACCACACAGAACCTGTAGAGAACCACACAGAACCTTCACAGAACCACACAGAACCTGTAGAGAACCGTAGAGAACCACACAGAACCTGTAGAGAACCACACAGAACCTTCACAGAACCACACAGAACCTTCACAGAACCACACAGAACCTTCACAGAACCACACAGAACCTGTAGAGAACCGTAGAGAACCACACAGAACCTTTAGAGAACCACACAGAATCTGTAGAGAACCACACAGAACCTGTAGAGAACCACACAGAACCTTTAGAGAACCACACAGAACCTTCACAGAACCACACAGAACCTTCACAGAACCACACAGAACCTGTAGAGAACCACACAGAACCTGTAGAGAACCAGCAGAACCTTCACAGAACCACACAGAACCTTCACAGAACCACACAGAACCTTCACAGAACCACACAGAACCTGTAGAGAACCACACAGAACCTGTAGAGAACCACACAGAACCTTCACAGAACCACACAGAACCTTTAGAGACCCGCAGAACCTTTAGAGAACCACACAGAACCTTCACAGAACCACACAGAACCTTTAGAGAACCACACAGAATCTGTAGAGAACCAGCAGAACCTTTAGAGACCAGCAGAACCTTTAGAGACCAGCAGAACCTTTAGAGACCAGCAGAACCTCTGGACATGCTGGTTCTGGTCGTGGTTCTGACCGCTCCTTCCTCCTGATATCACTGACGTCCTGTCCAGGTCTGGAAAGGTGGCGTCCCCTCTGAGGACACCGTCCCCAGTGTCTCCAGAGGACAGTGTCCCCAGAGGGCAGTGTCTCCAGAGGACAGTGTCTCCAGTGTCTCCAGAGGACAGTGTCTCCAGTGTCTCCAGAGGACAGTGTCTCCAGAGGACAGTGTCTCCAGTGTCTCCAGAGGACAGTGTCTCCAGTGTCTCCAGTGTCTCCAGAGGACAGTGTCTCCAGTGTCTCGATGAAGAGGAACCAGGAGTTGAACTGTTCAGTCTGAGTTAAAAGAAAGAACCCAGAAGACACAGTAACTAGTAACTAAAGTAACTAGTAACCAGGCGTCTAAAGTAACTAATAACCGAGTGTGGGCATCATGTCGGGCTGGCGAGAGGAGAGTATCTGCAGTCACGTGACCCCTGGAGGACCGCCGCCATGTTGGAGTGAAAACAAGCCGCGTTCTGTGGTCTCAGTCTCGGAGAGCAGAACTCGCTCCGTGTTCTGAGCGCTGGTCATGTGACTGACCCAGAGAGCAGAACTCGCTCCGTGTTCTGAGCGCTGGTCATGTGACTGACCCAGAGAGCAGAACTCGCTCCGTGTTCTGAGCGCTGGTCATGTGACTGACCCAGAGAGCAGAACTCGCTCCGTGTTCTGAGCGCTGGTCATGTGACTGACCCAGAGAGCAGAACTCGCTCCGTGTTCTGAGCGCTGGTCATGTGACTGACCCGGAGAGCAGAACTCGCTCCGTGTTCTGAGCGCTGGTCATGTGACTGACGAGGAGAGCAGAACTCGCTCCGTGTTCTGAGCGCTGGTCATGTGACTGACCCAGAGAGCAGAACTCGCTCCGTGTTCTGAGCGCTGGTCATGTGACTGACCCAGAGAGCAGAACTCGCTCCGTGTTCCTGAGCGCTGGTCATGTGACTGACGCAGAGAGCAGAACTCGCTCCGTGTTCTGAGCGCTGGTCATGTGACTGACGCGGAGAGCCGGGACGCGGTTGTGTTGTCAGGTCAGGCGGACAACGGTGACGTAACACACAAAGACCGGTACCGGGAGGAACTACGGAGTTCGGGCTGCAGCAGGACCCGGACTTGAAGCCGGCCGCCTCTCACAGCTGAGACTCGAGCCCTGACCTGGAGAACGCCGACATTCAGTACGTAGATCTGCTAAACTCAAGATGGACCTGTTCATCACGCTAGTCCTTTACCCCGTTTGGCCCGACGGACCCGGTACCGGATCCAGCAGCGTCTGCTGTGAAGAGACTGAAACGCTGCCAGGAGGATTTTCACCTGCGTCTCAGACCAGAAGCCTTCCTCACTGACTGAACGCTGCAGCTGCTCTCTGACCTCCGAGTCTTTGTTTACAACTTTAAATCCAGATGCAGCGATTGGACACGCCCCCCTCCCCTCCCCCGCTCCTCCAGACACACAACGCCACACAACGTAGGACCGTCTGCTCCTCCAACACGCTGGGTCTCATATAGGCATGTGCCGATATGAAAATTTGATATCACGATATTGGTGGCCCAAAATATCACGATTCACGATATTATCACGATATTTGGCGCGTTGCTTTTAATACTATTGAAAATGCTCAAAAACACTGTGAAATCCATCAACATCTGTCAACAACACTGTGCATGTTAACACGCCTGAGCACATTTTGATAAAGTAGAGGGAAAAAATGAAACTTTTACCCTCGCCTGTTTTTTTTTCCAGATTCCATACTGAAAAACACCATGATAACAATGAAGCAGCCATAAAGCTGCCGCTGACTGCATTCAGCAGCTCCTGGACTACAACTGGACCAGGTTTTTATGAGATCAGCATAAAGCACACAGATTTTATAGTGTTTAGTTTGGACAGAACCAGGAGAACCCTTCATTTGGCCATTTGGAGACCAGCCTATGCCAAACTATAATAAGTAGGTTTATAACTTATTTGAAAGGAATCTGACTTTAAAATACTTTTAATTTCCACTACAGGAGTCTGTATGCAATGCAGCCTTTGGCTCTGATATTTAGCCACTATATCATACATTTCTGCACAGTTTTTGTGCAGAAACTTGTAATTTTGCACAGTATTGTGCACAGTACAAAATACTTTTTTTAATAAATGACTGAGCCATAGCATTTAGTTTCCAACTGAAATATATTTATAATAATAAAATCAATACAAAAATAGCCAATTATATGACAGGGAAAACAAAAAAATCCCCTTTGCAACATGTAAACACATGAAGAAAAAACCAAAAACAATGAGCAATAAGCTGTAGAAACGCACAATGAAGATAAATGTGCACGTTTCAGAATAAAAAAATTGCCAAATATCACAGAAACAATCACTGATTGTGTGTGTCGCGTGTGTCTCGCTCTGCTGAGCGCACTGCTGCGTCTTTTAGAACCAAGATGGCGGCGGCGCTCGTGCGGTTACGCTAAAAGATGTCTCCCAGCTGGATGATGCCTCAGTCACGTGTATCGTATCGTATGAACGCTCACCAGACACGAACTTTATTTAAACTCCCAAGATTAACGACAAGCCCACAAGATGGCGACAATAACATTCAGGCGCGTGACGCGCTGTCACTACTGCAGAGGATTATGAAGTTAGTTTTGGTCAGAGGAGAGCGTGGATAGCTGGAAAATGACCACAGAACGATAAGGAAATAAAACATGTTGTGTTTGGTGTGAACAGCTTTGAGATTTGGTGAAGAAGTGTGAGAGAAACGTGCAATCTGAGGCGCTGGCTGTGAAATGTAAAGATGGGTTTTGGGTTTGTTTTGCCGCTGACGGGAGGCGGTCGGCTCAGAGGAGATTCTGCCTGGTGTCTCTTAAAGAGCAGCTTTTCTAGTTTCACGCGAGGCCCAGTACGTTGGGATGGAGCACACGGATCTCTGGTTCTGTTGCGTTTTGTGTCGGGAGGTGCGCTGAGGGGGCGGTACAGTGTCTGTCGGGCCGAACGCGTTAATGCCTCGTTTTAATCATCCTGGCATAAAATTACTTACTTTCGGGGTTTTCTATGGATGTGGGACTTTTGTGGTGGTTTGCAGTACATTTTGCTGCAGAGGCTTTGAGACCTTGGGTAAGATCAGTAGCTGTTTCGGTAACGGGCTTGTCTCCAGATGAAACAGACGATATCTTGTAAATGACGTGATATGATAATCTCGGCTGTCCAATATCGTAAATCGCGATTATATCGTAAATTGGCACATCCCTAGTCTCATATGAAACTACAAAATCTACACTTTGAGAGACAGCAGGCAGAATCTGCTCTGACCGACCGCCTCCCGTCAGCAAAACAAACCCAAACCGACCTTCACCTCTCACAGCGGCTCCTCAGATCGTGTTTCTCACACATTCGCCAAATCTCAGAGCTGTTCAGCCAAACACATGTTCTGTCCTCGCCGTTCTGTGGTCATTTTCCATCTCCTCACTCTCCTCTGGCCAAAACTGGCTGCATGATCCTCTGGAGGAGTGACAGAGCGTCACAGCCTGAATGTTTGTTTTCACTCCAACATGGTGGCGACTACCCAGAGTGCATTGCGAGGCCGGGTGTGTGACGTCAGCTGGTGGAGGCTGGAGGCACGGAGGGCGTGCCATCTGGTGGCCAAACTATGTCATTGCAACTCAATGCGTGCAGCAAAACACACATTTTTTCTTTTTCAAAAATGAATTGGGGGGGCCGTACGGAGGGAGGGTGCGGGCCGTATGCGGCCCGCGGGCCGCCAGTTGCCCATTGCTGGGCTAAAGTAACTACTGATGAAGCGTCTAAAGTAACTCGTAACTAGGCGACTAGGTGGAGAACCGTGATGGAGGGGAGAGTCTACCAAACCAGACCAGACCGGGTCTACAGCTCCAGAACCTCAGCTCCAGACCAGACCGGGTCTACAGCTCCAGAACCTCAGCTCCAGACCAGACCGGGTCTACAGCTCCAGAACCTCAGCTCCAGACCAGACCGGGTCTACAGCTCCAGAACCTCAGCTCCAGACCAGACCAGGTCTACAGCTCCAGAACCTCAGCTCCAGACCAGACTGGGTCTACAGCTCCAGAACCTCAGCTCCAGACCAGACCAGGTCTACAGCTCCAGACCGGGTCTACAGCTCCAGAACCTCAGCTCCAGACCAGACCGGGTCTACAGCTCCAGAACCTCAGCTCCAGACCAGACCGGGTCTACAGCTCCAGAACCTCAGCTCCAGACCAGACCGGGTCTACAGCTCCAGAACCTCAGCTCCAGACCAGACCGGGTCTACAGCTCCAGAACCTCAGCTCCAGACCAGACTGGGTCTACAGCTCCAGAACCTCAGCTCCAGACCAGACCAGGTCTACAGCTCCAGAACCTCAGCTCCAGACCAGACCGGGTCTACAGCTCCAGAACCTCAGCTCCAGACCAGACCAGGTCTACAGCTCCAGACCGGGTCTACAGCTCCAGAACCTCAGCTCCAGACCAGACCGGGTCTACAGCTCCAGAACCTCAGCTCCAGACCAGACTGGGTCTACAGCTCCAGAACCTCAGCTCCAGACCAGACCGGGTCTACAGCTCCAGAACCTCAGCTCCAGACCAGACCGGGTCTACAGCTCCAGAACCTCAGCTCCAGACCAGACTGGGTCTACAGCTCCAGAACCTCAGCTCCAGACCAGACCGGGTCTACAGCTCCAGACCGGGTCTACAGCTCCAGAACCTCAGCTCCAGACCAGACCGGGTCTACAGCTCCAGAACCTCAGCTCCAGACCAGACTGGGTCTACAGCTCCAGAACCTCAGCTCCAGACCAGACCGGGTCTACAGCTCCAGAACCTCAGCTCCAGACCAGACTGGGTCTACAGCTCCAGAACCTCAGCTCCAGACCAGACCAGGTCTACAGCTCCAGAACCTCAGCTCCAGACCAGACCGGGTCTACAGCTCCAGACCGGGTCTACAGCTCCAGAACCTCAGCTCCAGACCAGACCGGGTCTACAGCTCCAGACCGGGTCTACAGCTCCAGAACCTCAGCTCCAGACCAGACCGGGTCTACAGCTCCAGAACCTCAGCTCCAGACCAGACCGGGTCTACAGCTCCAGAACCTCAGCTCCAGACCAGACCGGGTCTACATCGGTTTAAACCCGCTAACCGGCTCCTCATGGCGGTGTGAAAGGGTTCGGTCGGCATTTCAACCCTGCAACCGATCCGGGTTTTAAACGGGTCGGCGTCTATCAGCCTCTGTGGGAGGAGACATCCGGGACTTTTCCTGATGACGTCAACGCAGCATGGCTACGTTAGCGTGGCTACGTTAGCGTGACTGTTAGCATGGCGACGTTAGCATGACTATGTTAGCATGGCTCAGTTAGCATGACCGCATTAGCATGACTACGTTAGCGTGACTATGTTAGCATGGCAACATTAGCGTGACTGTGTTAGCATGGCTACGTTAGCGCGCTAGTTGTTGTGCTTAGACAGTGTCAGCCTCAGGAGGACCCGGCACTGGCAGGACCAGAGAGCTTCTCCTGGTCCAGGAAGAGGAGACTCGTCCTCAGGGAACGGGGACAGTGTTCCGCTTCAGTGTTTACTTTCGCTGTGCTCAGTCGCGCTGATGACGTCATCAACGTGGGACACCATCAGCGCGGGAAAACGCAGCGACGGAGCTCGCCAGCAGGCGGTCAGACCCGGGTCTGCAGGGGGTCAGACCCTGGGGTCAGTTTTGTGCTCTGTTGGGGGCTCTGGGGGGGGGGGGGGTTGTGCTCTGTTGGGGGTTCTGGGGGGGTTGTGCTCTGTTGGGGGTTTTGGGGGGGTTTGTCCTCTGTTGGGGGTTCTGGGGGGGGTTGTGCTCTGTTGGGGGTTCTGGGGGGTTGTGCTCTGTTGGGGGTTCTGGGGGGGGGTTGTGCTCTGTTGGGGGTTCTGGGGGGGTTTGTCCTCTGTTGGGGGTTCTGGGGGGGTTGTGCTCTGTTGGGGGTTCTGGGGGGGGGTTGTGCTCTGTTGGGGGTTCTGGGGGGGTTTGTCCTCTGTTGGGGGTTCTGGGGGGGTTGTGCTCTGTTGGGGGTTCTGGGGGGTTTGTGCTCTGTTGGGGGTTCTGGGGGGGTTTGTCCTCTGTAGGGGGTTCTGGGGGGTTTGTGCTCTGTTGGGGGTTCTGGGGGGGTTTGTCCTCTGTTGGGGGTTCTGGGGGGTTTGTGCTCTGTTGGGGGTTCTGGGGGGGTTTGTCCTCTGTTGGGGGTTCTGGGGGGGGTTGTGCTCTGTTGGGGGTTCTGGGGGGGGTTGTGCTCTGTTGGGGGTTCTGGGGGGGGTTGTGCTCTGTTGGGGGTTCTGGGGGGGTTTGTGCTCTGTTGGGGGTTCTGGGGGGGTTTGTGCTCTGTTGGGGGTTCTGGGGGGGGTTGTGCTCTGTTGGGGGTTCTGGGGGGGGTTGTGCTCTGTTGGGGGTTCTGGGGGGTTTGTCCTCTGTTGGGGGTTCTGGGGGGGGTTGTGCTCTGTTGGGGGTTCTGGGGGGGTTGTGCTCTGTTGGGGGTTCTGGGGGGGGTTGTGCTCTGTTGGGGGTTCTGGGGGGGTTGTGCTCTGTTGGGGGTTCTGGGGGGGTTTGTGCTCTGTTGGGGGTTCTGGGGGGGTTCTGGGGGGGTTCTGTGTTCTGTTGGGGGTTCTGGGGGGGTTGTGCTCTGTTGGGGGTTCTGGGGGGGTTGTGCTCTGTTGGGGGTTCTGGGGGGGTTGTGCTCTGTTGGGGGTTCTGGGGGGGTTTGTGCTCTGTTGGGGGTTCTGGGGGGGTTCTGTGTTCTGTTGGGGGTTCTGGGGGGGTTGTGCTCTGTTGGGGGTTCTGGGGGGGTTGTGCTCTGTTGGGGGTTCTGGGGGGTTTGTGCTCTGTTGGGGGTTCTGGGGGGGTTGTGCTCTGTTGGGGGTTCTGGGGGGGTTCTGTGTTCTGTTAGAGGTTCTTTAGCAGAACTTGAAGAACAGATCACTGAAAAATTTCTTCTATTTCAACTTTGTGAAGGTTAAAAGTGATTGAAGTGAACTCTGACCTCTCCTCTGTCTGTGCCCCTCCCCCCCCCCCCCCCCCCCCCCACCTCCACCCCCCCATAGACTTTGCGATGCTGTCTCACACTTTGGCGTTGAAGGAGGGTGATGTCAGGGGGCGGGGCCTTCCAGCGGTTGCCCCGCCCCCTCTCCTCTCATTGGCTGAAGACGTCAGGAGTCCAGCAGGTGAGTCCAGGTGTTTCTCCTCCTCTTTCAGGTTCACTGCTTCACCCTGACAGCTGGCCTGTCCCGTTCTCCTGCAGCTCCTGCTCCTCCTCCGTGGACCCCCTCCTCCTCTTCCTCAGCTGCTCTTCATCCTCACTCCTCCTCTTCCTCAGCTGCTCTTCATCCTCACTCCTCCTCTTCCTCAGCTGCTCTTCATCCTCACTCCTCCTCTTCCTCAGCTGCTCTTCATCCTCACTCCTCCTCTTCCTCAGCTGCTCTTCATCCTCACTCCTCCTCTTCCTCAGCTGCTCTTCATCCTCACTCCTCTTCCTCAGCTGCTCTTCATCCTCACTCCTCTTCCTCAGCTGCTCTTCATCCTCACTCCTCCTCTTCCTCAGCTGCTCTTCATCCTCACTCCTCCTCTTCCTCAACTGCTCTTCATCCTCACTCCTCCTCTTCCTCAGCTGCTCTTCATCCTCACTCCTCCTCTTCCTCAGCTGCTCTTCATCCTCACTCCTCCTCTTCCTCAGCTGCTCTTCATCCTCACTCCTCATCTTCCTCCTCAGCTGCTCTTCATCCTCACTCCTCATCTTCCTCCTCAGCTGCTCTTCATCCTCACTCCTCCTCTTCCTCAGCTGCTCTTCATCCTCACTCCTCTTCCTCAGCTGCTCTTCATCCTCACTCCTCTTCCTCAGCTGCTCTTCATCCTCACTCCTCTTCCTCAGCTGTTCTTCATCCTCACTCCTCCTCTTCCTCAGCGGCTCTTCATCCTCACTCCTCTTCATCAGCGGCTCTTCATCCTCACTCCTCTTCCTCAGCTGTTCTTCATCCTCACTCCTCCTCTTCCTCAGCGGCTCTTCATCCTCACTCCTCCTCTTCCTCAGTTGTTCTTCATCCTCACTCCTCTTCCTCGGCTGCTCTTCATCCTCACTCCTCTTCCTCGGCTGTTCTTCATCCTCACTCCTCTTCCTCGGCTGCTCTTCATCCTCACTCCTCTTCCTCAGCTGTTCTTCATCCTCACTCCTCCTCTTCCTCAGCGGCTCTTCATCCTCACTCCTCCTCTTCCTCAGCTGCTCTTCATCCTCACTCCTCCTCTTCCTCAGCTGCTCTTCATCCTCACTCCTCCTCTTCCTCAGCTGCTCTTCATCCTCACTATTCTTCTTCCTCAGCTGCTCTTCATCCTCACTCCTCCTCTTCCTCAGCTGCTCTTCATCCTCACTCCTCCTCTTCCTCAGCTGCTCTTCATCCTCACTCCTCCTCTTCCTCAGCTGCTCTTCATCCTCACTCCTCTTCCTCAGCTGCTCTTCATCCTCACTCCTCTTCCTCGGCTGCTCTTCATCCTCACTCCTCTTCCTCGGCTGCTCTTCATCCTCACTCCTCTTCCTCGGCTGCTCTTCATCCTCACTCCTCCTCTTCCTCAGTTGTTCTTCATCCTCACTCCTCTTCCTCGGCTGTTCTTCATCCTCACTCCTCTTCCTCGGCTGCTCTTCATCCTCACTCCTCTTCCTCGGCTGCTCTTCATCCTCACTCCTCTTCCTCGGCTGCTCTTCATCCTCACTCCTCTTCCTCGGCTGTTCTTCATCCTCACTCCTCTTCCTCGGCTGCTCTTCATCCTCACTCCTCTTCCTCGGCTGTTCTTCATCCTCACTCCTCTTCCTCGGCTGCTCTTCATCCTCACTCCTCGTCCTCCTCCTCCTCAGTCTTTTCTGGTCCTCCTCCTCCTCCTCCTCCTCTTCCTCCTCCTCCTCCTCCTCCCAGCTGCCCCTGCTCCTCCCTCTTGCCCCGCCTCCTGGCAGCTCATCGGTTGGAGGTGCGACGCCTCCTGCGAGGAGCTCTGGCGTCTCTGAGCCGTCGTCTGGACTCCCTGGAGAGGAGCAGCAGCAGCAGGAGGAAGAGGAGGAGACAGAGAAGAAGAATAGCTCCAGATCTACTTCCTGTGGTACCTGTCACCTCCTCTTCCTCCTCCTCCTCCTCCTCCTCCTCCTCCGGCAGGCTGGCCTGCTGCCGAGCGAGGCCAGGGGAGGTGAGCGTCAGGAACATCCTCGGAGGAGGACGAGGAGGAGAGCAGGGGGAGGGAGGGTTTGTTGGAGGAATGGCGGTTTCCTTCAGAGGAGTAGCAGAGGAGGAAGAGGAGCACCTCCTCACTCTGCTCACCCAGCCCACCCACAAGAGGGAGGAGGATGGAGCTGGCCAATCAGATGAAAGCACTGTTACCACGATGACCAATGGCTACACAGCACCTCTGCTGCTCTTCAGGTGAGACCCTCACCCTCAGACCAGCTGCAGCAGACCGCCGTGGTCCGCCTGTGGAGACCGGTCTAGACTGTCCTGCCCCCCCGTAGACCTCCTGGATTTCAGGGGTTGGAGGTTCAGGTCCAGGTTCGGGCAGCAGCCGAGCCGCCGTCTTCTCGCCACCAGAAGTCCTTCGTCTTCGTCTTGAGCTTCAGTTGAATGTTTTTCATTCCTCTCCAGATCCTACTCCCAGCATGCCTTGCAGCTTCATGATTTGGGACAGAGTCGTTGGGCCAGTAGCCAATCAGAAGCCTGGGCTCTCTCCGCCAGCCAGTGGCGTTTCCCGGAGCGGCCCCTCCCCCTCTCCTGCTGGGATCGCCGTGCGGCTCTGCGGCTCTGCGGCGGATGGAGCTGTAGCCCCGCCCCCCTGCTGCACCTGTCAGCGGCTGCTGTCGACACGCTGGTGGAGGTGGTGAGGGGCGGGGCTTATGGGAACCCTCTCCGCCCCCTGAGGGACTGGACAGCCCCGCCCAGTCTCAGCGCCGACCACTGGTGAGTCTCCGTCACATCAGGACTGTCTGTCAGGAGGGTCTGTGTCCTGGAGGGTCTGTGTCCTGGAGGGTCTGTGTCCTGGAGGGTCTGTGTCCTGGAGGGTCTGTGTCCTGGAGGGTCTGTCAGGAGGGTCTGTCCTGGAGGGTCTGTCCTGGAGGGTCTGTGTCCTGGAGGGTCTGTGTCCTGGAGGGTCTGTGTCCTGGAGGGTCTGTCCTGGAGGGTCTGTCCTGGAGGGTCTGTGTCCTGGAGGGTCTGTGTCCTGGAGGGTCTGTCCTGGAGGGTCTGTCCTGGAGGGTCTGTGTCCTGGAGGGTCTGTGTCCTGGAGGGTCTGTGTCCTGGAGGGTCTGTGTCCTGGAGGGTCTGTCCTGGAGGGTCTGTCCTGGAGGGTCTGTGTCCTGGAGGGTCTGTGTCCTGGAGGGTCTGTGTCCTGGAGGGTCTGTGTCCTGGAGGGTCTGTCAGGAGGGTCTGTGTCCTGGAGGGTCTGTGTCCTGGAGGGTCTGTGTCCTGGAGGGTCTGTCCTGGAGGGTCTGTGTCCTGGAGGGTCTGTGTCCTGGAGGGTCTGTGTCCTGGAGGGTCTGTGTCCTGGAGGGTCTGTTCTGGAGGGTCTGTGTCCTGGAGGGTCTGTGTCCTGGAGGGTCTGTCCTGGAGGGTCTGTGTCCTGGAGGGTCTGTGTCCTGGAGGGTCTGTGTCCTGGAGGGTCTGGTCTGGAGGGTCTGTCCTGGAGGGTTTGTCCTGGAGGGTTTGTCCTGGAGGGTCTGTCCTGGAGGGTCTGTCCTGGAGGGTCTGCCTCCAGGAGGATTTCCATCCGGAGCTCTTCAGGTTCTGGTACAGGTTCTGGTACAGGTTCTTTGGGGTTCTCTTCAGTGAACCATAACGTTCTAGTAGTGGAAGACGGGAGCATCTGGAGAGGACGTTTCCAGGTTCTGGGTCACTGTGTCTGAGTCGTCCTCCTGGCTGGGTCAATGTCTCCGAGTCGTCCTCCTGGCTGGGTCAATGTCTCCGAGTCGTCCCCCTTGCTGGGCCATGAGGAGGACGCGGTCCTGGTCTCTGCTGTGCTGGGTTCTACCCCCTGACTGAAAACCCAGCAGGGACAGACGCGATGCTTCAGGACTGTAGAGGTGTGAACGGCCACAGTAGTTTAATGTCTCCGTCCTCTGTGTCCACAGCTACGTCCGGACGGTGCAGCTCAGGTATGGACGGACCGATCTTCATTTTTCCGTCTCTTTAAATGAAAACTCGCTCTGACGTTGTGGAAACGACTCGTCCCGTCCAGCTCGCCGTTTCCTGCCCGGCGGCAGCAGAGGCCACGAGCCAATCGCGGTGCTCGTACCGTCCGCCCGCTTCGTGGAAGAGCCCCGCCTCCGTGTTTAGCCAATGGCCTGTGCGCCCCGGCCCCCGGCGTCCAGTCGGCCGCCGGCCGCCCGTTTCCCCGCGGCGGAGGAGAGGCGAGGCGGCGTCTCGCTCCTCAGGTTTGTCCTGAGCTCGTCCGTGACGACGAGACGGCTTCGTCCCCGCAGAGCAAACGAGTGTCGCAGATCCGGATCCGGAGGGCGTCGCCTCGAGATACGCCGCTCACCCCGATGGGCCTGCCGAAGGTCAAAAGGTCAAGACTAAGGAGCAGTACAGAAAGCCACCAGCAGATCACACGTCTGGTCAAGTTAAAGATTGTCTCCATTTTTATGTTTCTTTCAAAAATACATTTTAGATTAAAGAAGAAAGAGTTCAGCTTGGAAGAGATTTACACCAACAAGAACTACAAGTCCCCGTCAGCCAACAGGTAACTAACCTGGTTACAAACTACTAGTCAACCTGGTTAGAAACTCCTAGTCAACCTCTGACTGGTTAGAAACTACTAGTCAAACTCAAGTGACTGGTTAGAAAATACTAGTCAACCCGGTTAGAAACTACTAGTCAACCTCTGTGACTGGTTAGAAACTACTAGTCAACCTCTGTGACTGGTTAGAAAATACTAGTCAACCCGGTTAGAAACTGCTAGTCAACCTGGTTATAAACTATTAGTCAACCTGTAGAGGGTGCTTAGAAACTACTAGTCAACCTCTAGTGACTGGTTAGAAAATACCAGTCAACCTCTGTGACTGGTTAGAAACTACTAGTCAATCTCTAGTGACTGATTACAAACTAATAGTCAACCTAGTTAGAAACTATTAGTCAACCTGTAGAGTCTGCTTAGAAATTACTAGTCAACCCAGTTAGAAACTACCAGTCAACCTCTGTGACTGGTTAGAAAATACTAGTCAACCCGGTTAGAAACTACTAGTCAACCTCTAGCGACTGGTTAGAAACTATTAGTCAACCTGTAGAGGCTGCTTAGAAACTACTAGTCAACCTTTGTGACTTGGTAGAAACTACTAGTCAACCTCTGTGACTGGTTAGAAAATACTAGTCAACCTCTAGTGACTGGGTAGAAACTACTAGTCAACCTCTAGTGACTGGGTAGAAACTACTAGTCAACCTCTAGTGACTGGTTAGAAAATACTAGTCAACCCGATTAGAAACTACTAGTCAACCTCTGTGACTAGTAAGAAACTACTAGTCAACCTCTGACTGGTTAGAAACTACTAGTCAATCTCTAGTGACCGGTTGCAAACTACTAGTCAACCTAGTTAGAAACTATTAGTCAACCTGTAGAGTCTGCTTAGAAACTACTAGTCAACCTCTGTGACTGGTTAGAAACTACTAATCAACCTGTAGAGACTGCTTAGGAAACTCATTTCCCAGCATGCTTTGCGTCCCTCTGCAGGAGTTTGGAGACGATCTTTGAGGAGCCGAGGGAGAAGGATGGATCTCTTCTCCTGATTGGCCAGCAGAAGCGACGCCGGCTCCTCCTCTTCCCTGACTTCACTCAGCCCAGAAAGAGGAAGCGGCTGCAGGGTGAGAACCCCCCCGGCCCTGCCCCGCCGACCCCCCCCCCCCCCGGCCCTGCCCCGCCGACCCCGCCCCCCCCGGCCCCGCCCCGCCCCGCCCCCCCGGACGGTCGGTGCTGCTGATGACACTGATGACCTGCTTCCTGTGTAGGGCCGGGCCCTGCTGTTGCCATGGCGCCCAGGAAGCGTGCGGCGGCGCGGCGACACGTCCACGGCTCCGACGACGACGGCGACCTGGACGTGATGCTGGTGGAGCGGCTGAGCGCGCTGGAGGACTTCCTGAGCAGACAGGGCCTGGACACCTGACTTCCTGTCAGCTGAACCCGAACCAGACCCTTTCAACCCACAGCCTGCCACGCCCCTCCAGGAGCCACGCCCCTCCAGGAGCCACGCCCCTCCAGGAGCCACGCCCCTCCAGGAGCCACGCCCCTGCTGTCACACCACACCCCCTGCAGGACTTTCTTAAAACTCTGGAATTTCATTTCCCACAGGGGCTTTTGTCCTCTAGGTCCTCCTGTCCTCCTGGTCCTCCTGTCCTCCTGGTCCTCCAGGTCCTCCTGTCCTCCTGGTCCTCCAGGTCCTCCTGTCCTCCAGGTCCTCCTGTCCTCCTGGTCCTCCAGGTCCTCCTGTCCTCCTGGTCCTCCTGTCCTCCTGTCCTCCAGGTCTCTCTGTACTGCAGGACTTGTTTGTGGACTTTTTGTCAAGCTGGAAGAGACGTCAGCGGCTGGAGGACATCAGAGCCCAAAGACCCCGATTTACACTTTTATCAGTGTGGGAAGAAACACACTCTCTCTCTCTCTCTCTCTCCGTCTCTCTCCCTCTCTCGCCCTCTCTCTCCTGGTGTGTATTACTGTGATATTTTTCTCATGAAAATGTTTCTATTTTTAAAATAAATATTTTGTTTCTTCTCAAAGTTTGAAGCTTCCTGTCTGTCAGAGCTCACTGTGATCCCCCAAACAGGTCCCCCAAACAGGTCCTCCAGGTCCCCCAAACAGGTCCCCCAAACAGGTCCCCCAAACAGGTCCCCCAAACAGGTCCTCCAGGTCCCCCAAACAGGTCCCCCAAACAGGTCCTCCAGGTCCCCCAAACAGGTCCTCCAGGTCCCCCAAACAGGTCCCCCAAACAGGTCCTCCAGGTCCCCCAAACAGGTCCTGCAGAACTTTTCCACTCCCGTTCAAATGAAGGGAAACACACAGAATCAGAGTGTGTGTGTGTGTGTGTGTGTGTGTGTGTGTGTGTGTGTGTGTGTGTGTGTGTGTGTGTGTGTGTGTGTGTGTGTGTGTGTGTGTGTGTGTGTGTGTGTGTGTGTGTGTGTGTGTGTGTGTGTGTGTGTCGTTCTGTCCTGTCGCTTTAAGGACCGATTTTTTTTTTTTCAGCCAATCATGAAGCAGGACGTCAGCACGCACTCTAGCAAGCACGTGACCCGTGACGTTCCGGCAGTCCAACATGGCGGCGGCCTTACTGAGGGTGTTCGTCTGCAGGACCAGCGGCAGGTGAGCTTCATCCTCCACGGTTCTCACGTCCCCGGTCCGGCCCGGCGAGCTCCGGCGGTCCGGGGTGACCGAGGACTTGATCCTCCACGGTTCTCACCTGGTCCAGACTGTCGGACTTTGGACCGGTGGAGGACTTGATCCTCCACGGTTCTCACCAGGTCCAGACTGTCGGACTTTGGACCGGTGGAGGACTTGATCGTCCACGGTTCTCACCTGGTCCAGACTGTCGGACTTTGGACCGGTGGAGGACTTGATCCTCCACGGTTCTCACCAGGTCCAGACTGTCGGACTTTGGACCGGTGGAGGACTTGATCCTCCACGGTTCTCACCTGGTCCAGACTGTCGGACTTTGGACCGGTGGAGGACTTGATCCTCCACGGTTCTCACCTGGTCCAGACTGTCGGACTTTGGACCGGTGGAGGACTTTGTCCACTCAGTTCGTTGTTCTGATCTCCGCCGAATGTGTCCAAAGATCCAGGTTGGAGATCCAGAACGTCTTTATCTCGGCTCGTTCTCATGCGGTCGATATTCAGGTTTGTGAGACATTTGGAAAAACCTTTTCACCTGCTGAAACAGACCAAGTTTCTCCTGTTTACATGATCCGCTGATCACTGGGATCTCATCAGCGGATCACTGGGATCTCATCAGCTGATCACTGGGATCTCATCAGCTGATCACTGGGATCTCATCAGCTGATCACTGGGATCTCATCCGCTGATTACTGGGATCTCATCAGCGGATCACTGGGATCTCGTCAGCTGATCACTGGGATCTCATCCGCTGATTACTGGGATCTCATCAACTGATCACTAGTGCTGCACAATTATCGCGATCGCAATGTCAGCACGTGCAATTACGTAATCGCAAAAGGGGTGCAATTATTAAAAAAAAGTGTTAAAAAAACAGCCCTAAGCCTGCGGTGGAGCCCGCCCTCATGTCAGAAAGCAGGTCAACCAGCACTCAGCTGATTCTGCCTCATACTCTGTGCATTATGGGAGCAGCGTTTTCACAGTGACTTCACAATAAAAGTTGGGTTAAGTTGAATGAGATCTTCGTTTTGATTTGGTTAACCAAGTTAGTCTTCTGAAGTTTTCACGACCTGGAGTGACAGGCGCAGTGAGACAGATATTCTCCTGCTACAATGTCAGAACTAACTCCATCAAATTAAACACAAACACACACCAAACACGAACAGACGCCAAAAACAAATACCCTGCTGCCAACAACCCAGTCCACTTCAGACTGATAGTCGCCCCCCCCCCCCCAGGGTCCCCTTCACCAAGTGTCATCCAGATCTGATGTGTAGTTTCAAAATAAGAGCCCTCTGAAATAGCACATTTTTGACTCATCCAACCAAATTCAAAGTTGCATTGCTCCAAAACGCCCTGTTGCCGAGCAACCATTCTGACTGATCGTAGGCCCCGGGGGCTGCTGCCTGTGACTTTGCCTGCTGCCGCAAGGCATGATGGGAAGCGGGACTGGGTTTTGGGCCATTTCTTGACGGTTTGCGTGTTCCTTGTGGTTTATTCGTGTTTCATTTATATTGCCTGTGTTTTGTTGGCTGTTGTTCTGTGCTGTTGCCGTGTTTTCCTTCATTTTGTGTTCCTTTCGGTGTGCGCCGTGGCTCAGGGGGACCTCTGGGGGAGGGAGGCGGCCTACGCGCCGCCGGGGAGGGCCTGTTGCTTGTGAACCTAAAGATCAGACTTCCCGGAGGGCCTCCTCCGGGGTCGGTGGGGCGGCGGTGGGGCGGCGAGCTGCCCGTGCTGCTGCAGCCGCTCGGGCGTGAGTCCTTGCAGGAATGGTGGAGGACCAGTTCCTCCAGCACGCTTACGGGGAAGGTGGGGAAGCCCTGCCATGCGTAACCCTAACCCCGCCGGGTCGGGGGAACCGACCGCCGGGCGCCGGGCGCCGTGCCGGGCGGGGGAGGGGGGGCCCGTGGCGGGTCGGGGTTCGTCTGTGCTCTGCTTCTCTGACTCCTCCTGCTGGATCCTGGCTCACACTCCGAATCCGTCCGAACAAAATCCTAAACGGCTGATATTCGGACAGATAAACGACGCAGTCGGCTCTGAACCACCGCTCTGTCGCCTCATTTAAAAAAAACCTGGATGAAGTTGTACATTTGAAGAGTTTAGAGCTAAAGTGAAATCAGCTTTAGCAGGTTGGTTTCGGCTCGGTGAGGAGTGCAATGCATTGTGGGTTATAATGTAGTATGCTGTAGTGTAAACGCTTTGCGGACTGTCTGATGGACTGAGTATGCAGGATGCAGTATGGCAGTATGAGTATGGAAGGATGTAGTAGGCAGTATGCGGTTTCAAACACAGCTTCAGACATCATATCAGAACTAGATGCCTGAAGGCGGAGTCAACAGCGTCTCACTGGCGGCCATCTCAGGACCGTGGACACTCTGGGCACTCTGGGTAATCTGAGGGAAGATGAGTGAGTTACACTAAAATACTCAACTCATTGAATTCTTGACGGATTTACAGACAGTTTGATTTATTACCAACGTTACGTTGCTATGATTCAGACTAAATGTTAAAATCACAACTTTTCGTTTTGCATGCAGTTAAATCTCTACGTGTCTGACGTTCATAACAAACCAAGTCGTTTGAGAATCAATTGAAAATTGATCAATCAGTAGCTGTTTCAAAGCTGACGCTCCACTGACATCGATGTGACGAGCGAGCGAGCGGCCCTGGACCAAGATGGCCGCCATGCGACGACGTCAGTCCCCACTGGGTCACAGCAGCATGAGCCGTCTGGTGTCTGCGTTTATCTGTGGTTCGAAGCAGAGTGTTAGCGGTGAGAGGAGTTCCTGGACTCACAAGACCAGATTCCCTCAGACAGAACCTGGCAGAGAAAGAGGATGGATGTTCTGGGAGGAGCAGCTGGCTCTGGGTCTGCTGGTTTTGATGGTCCTGGGGGAGAAGCTGGCTCTGGGTCTGCTGGTTTTGATGGTCCTGGGGGAGAAGCTGGCTCTGGGTCTGCTGGTTTTGATGGTCCAGGGGGAGAAGCTGGCTCTGGGTCTGCTGGTTTTGATGGTCCTGGGGGAGAAGCTGGCTCTGGGTCTGCTGGTTTTGATGGTCCGGGGGGAGAAGCTGGCTCTGGGTCTGCTGGTTTTGATGGTCCTGGGGGAGAAGCTGGCTCTGGGTCTGCTGGTTTTGATGGTCCTGGGGGAGAAGCTGGCTCTGGGTCTGCTGGTTTTGATGGCCCGGGGGGAGAAGCTGGCTCTGGGTCTGCTGGTTTTGATGGTCCTGGGGGAGAAGCTGGCTCTGGGTCTGCTGGTTTTGATGGTCCTGGGGGAGAAGCTGGCTCTGGGTCTGCTGGGTTTGATGGTCCTGGGGGAGAAGCTGGCTCTGGGTCTGCTGGTTTTGATGGTCCGGGGGGAGAAGCTGGCTCTGGGTCTGCTGGTTTTGATGGTCCTGGGGGAGAAGCTGGCTCTGGGTCTGCTGGTTTTGATGGTCCTGGGGGAGAAGCTGGCTCTGGGTCTGCTGGGTTTGATGGTCCTGGGGGAGAAGCTGGCTCTGGGTCTGCTGGTTTTGATGGTCCTGGGGGAGAAGCTGGCTCTGGGTCTGCTGGTTTTGATGGTCCTGGGGGAGAAGCTGGCTCTGGGTCTGCTGGGTTTGATGGTCCTGGGGGAGAAGCTGGCTCTGGGTCTGCTGGTTTTGATGGTCCTGGGGGAGAAGCTGGCTCTGGGTCTGCTGGGTTTGATGGTCCGGGGGGAGAAGCTGGCTCTGGGTCTGCTGGTTTTGATGGTCCTGGGGGAGAAGCTGGCTCTGGGTCTGCTGGTTTTGATGGTCCAGGGGGAGAAGCTGGCTCTGGGTCTGCTGGTTTTGATGGTCCTGGGGGAGAAGCTGGCTCTGGGTCTGCTGGTTTTGATGGTCCTGGGGGAGAAGCTGGCTCTGGGTCTGCTGTAGAGGTCGACTGATTTATCGGCCGGCCGATATATCGGGCTGATACTTGGACATTTTTCTCCATCGGCCGCATCGTCTTTTAAAAATCCGATTGTTGTATAAAATGATGCAATTTTTGATCAGGCACATGTGCGGGCAACTAAAGCTGCCGCTCAAGAAAGGACCCCTGTGCCGCTGCTGCATCATTTCCGTCAGAGCGGAGCGTGCTCGGTGGAATCCAGGCCGTGGAAAAAGCTGCTCCTGCTGCATCTGCAGTGAATCATGGATTTGTTGAACATTTCAACGTTTTTGTGGCTCCAGTCTGCAGCAGATCAGTGTTTACTGCAGAAAAAAGTTTGGCCGGGGAGAGCGTGGTGCCGCGGTGCTAATGCTGCTAATGCTGCTAATGCTGCTAATGCTGCTAACGCTGCTAACGCTGCTAACGTTGCTAACGCTGCTAACGTTGCCGTGTTCGACCGTCGGAGAGTTTTTTTTTCCTTCTGTTTCTCCGTTGTCCGGGCGCTGCGCGGCGTGGGCAGGGCGCCCGGACCGAAAAGCTCTGGCAGAAACCCTGCATGTTGTCAACTTCAAATGCTACTGTGTGATAAGTTTTAGCATTAAGAGGTTAGCTGGTCTGAGCTGACTTTACTTGTGCGTGTTCAACCGTGTTGGTGAAAACACACCACTACTGTAGTTAACAACAGAACAAGGTAAATAGGAGGAAATGGCGAGAGTAAAAGAGTAAATAATCAGTCATGGGGCTTTTTGTGAAGCATGTATCAGCCACCCGCAAATTCCTCCACATAACGCATGACCGGAGTTCTGTTTTTATTTGTATGTATGGCTTTTTTTACAGCCTTGTTTCTGACTACTTTTGTTCAAATTATATTAAAGTTTAAATTTCTTTTTTGACACTTTAAGAGGAGTGTGAATGTTTACTACTGCTTGTTGCATTGTGTGTTTACTCAGACAAAATATTTCATTGTTTTGAAAGCTGAATAAATGTTCAGAGGACTGGACACCACTTGTTGTAATAGATTTCTTTTAGTTGCTCAGAAATTGCTGCATTTTACAAAAATGTGATATATATATATATATATATATATATATATATATATATATATATATATATATATATATATATATATATGTATGTGTGTCTATATTAAAAAATTGGCCTAAATATCACATTGGAAAAATTGACTATGCCTATCGGCACAAATTTGAAAACCCATATCGGTCGACCTCCAGTCTGCTGGCTTTGATGGTCCGAGGGGAGAAGCTGGCTCTGAGTCTGCTGGTTTTGATGGTTTTGGTCTGGGATGGGGGGCCATGGGGGGCCGGGCCGCTCCTGTCCTGTTTGGTTTGAAAACTTCTTTTAATTTGAAATTTAAAGATGAATATTTTATTGTGGTAAACAGCTTTGACTTGAAGAAGTAAACTTAAATGGAGCAAGTTTCCATGTTGACCCGTCAGTTTACCCGTTGACCCGTCAGTTTCCATGTTGACCCGTCAGTTTACCCGTTGACCCGTCAGTTTACCTGTTGACCCGTCAGTTTACCCGTTGACCCGTCAGTTTACCCGTTGACCCGTCAGTTTACCTGTTGACCCGTCAGTTTACCCGTTGACCCGTCAGTTTCCATGTTGACCCGTCAGTTTACTCGTTGACCCGTCAGTTTCCATGTTGACCCGTCAGTTTACCTGTTGACCCGTCAGTTTACCTGTTGACCCGTCAGTTTACCTGTTGACCCGTCAGTTTCCATGTTGACCCGTCAGTTTACCCGTTGACCCATCAGTTTCCATGTTGACCCGTCAGTTTACCCGTTGACCCGTCAGTTTACCTGTTGACCCGTCAGTTTACCCGTTGACCCGTCAGTTTCCATGTTGACCCGTCAGTTTACTCGTTGACCCGTCAGTTTCCATGTTGACCCGTCAGTTTACCTGTTGACCCGTCAGTTTACCTGTTGACCCGTCAGTTTACCCGTTGACCCGTCAGTTTACCCGTTGACCCGTCAGTTTACCTGTTGACCCGTCAGTTTACCTGTTGACCCGTCAGTTTACCCGTTGACCCGTCAGTTTACCCGTTGACCCGTCAGTTTACTCGTTGACCCGTCAGTTTACCCGCTGACCCGTCAGTTTACCCGCTGACCCGTCAGTTTACCCGTTGACCCGTCAGTTTACCCGTTGACCCGTCAGTTTACCTGTTGACCCGTCAGTTTACCCGTTGACCCGTCAGTTTACCCGTTGACCCGTCAGTTTACCTGTTGACCCGTCAGTTTACCCGTTGACCCGTCAGTTTACCTGTTGACCCGTCAGTTTACCTATTGACCCGTCAGTTTACCCGTTGACCCGTCAGTTTACCTGCTGACTTGTCAGTTTACCCGTTGACCCGTCAGTTTACCTGCTGACTTGTCAGTTTACCTGTTGACCCGTCAGTTTACCCGTTGACCCGTCAGTTTACCTGTTGACCCGTCAGTTTACCTATTGACCCGTCAGTTTATCCGTTGACCCGTCAGTTTACCCGTTGACCCGTCAGTTTACCCGTTGACCCGTCAGTTTACCTGCTGACTTGTCAGTTTATCTGTTTACCCGTCAGTTTACCCGTTGACCCGTCAGTTTACCCGTTGACCCGTCAGTTTACCTGTTTACCTGTCAGTTTACCTGCTGACCCGTCAGTTTATCCGTTGACCCGTCAGTTTACCCGTTGACCCGTCAGTTTACCTGTTTACCTGTCAGTTTACCTGCTGACTTGTCAGTTTACCCGTTGACCCGTCAGTTTACCTGTTGACCCGTCAGTTTACCCGTTGACCCGTCAGTTTACCCGCTGACCCGTCAGTTTACCCGTTGACCCGTCAGTTTACCCGTTGACCCGTCAGTTTACCTGTTGACCCGTCAGTTTACCTGCTGACCTGTCAGTTTACCCGTTGACCCGTCAGTTTACCCGTTGACCCGTCAGTTTACCTGCTGACTTGTCAGTTTACCTGCTGACTTGTCAGTTTACCCGTTGACCCGTCAGTTTACCCGTTGACCCGTCAGTTTACCTGCTGACCCGTCAGTTTACCTGCTGACCTGTCAGTTTACCCGTTGACCCGTCAGTTTACCCGTTGACCCGTCAGTTTACCTGTTGACCCGTCAGTTTACCTGCTGACCTGTCAGTTTACCCGTTGACCCGTCAGTTTACCCGTTGACCCGTCAGTTTACCTGTTGACCCGTCAGTTTACCCGTTGACCCGTCAGTTTACCTGTTGACCCGTCAGTTTACCTATTGACCCGTCAGTTTACCCGTTGACCCGTCAGTTTACCCGTTGACCCGTCAGTTTACCCGCTGACCCGTCAGTTTACCCGTTGACCCGTCAGTTTACCCGTTGACCCGTCAGTTTACCTGTTGACCCGTCAGTTTACCTGCTGACCTGTCAGTTTACCCGTTGACCCGTCAGTTTACCCGTTGACCCGTCAGTTTACCTGCTGACTTGTCAGTTTACCTGCTGACTTGTCAGTTTACCCGTTGACCCGTCAGTTTACCCGTTGACCCGTCAGTTTACCTGCTGACCCGTCAGTTTACCTGCTGACCTGTCAGTTTACCCGTTGACCCGTCAGTTTACCCGTTGACCCGTCAGTTTACCTGTTGACCCGTCAGTTTACCTGCTGACCTGTCAGTTTACCCGTTGACCCGTCAGTTTACCCGTTGACCCGTCAGTTTACCTGTTGACCCGTCAGTTTACCCGTTGACCCGTCAGTTTACCTGTTGACCCGTCAGTTTACCTATTGACCCGTCAGTTTATCCGTTGACCCGTCAGTTTACCCGTTGACCCGTCAGTTTACCCGTTGACCCGTCAGTTTACCTGCTGACTTGTCAGTTTATCTGTTGACCCGTCAGTTTACCCGTTGACCCGTCAGTTTACCCGTTGACCAGTCAGTTTACCCGTTGACCCGTCAGTTTACCTGCTGACTTGTCAGTTTACCTGTTGACCCGTCAGTTTACCCGTTGACCCGTCAGTTTACCTGTTGACCCGTCAGTTTACCTATTGACCCGTCAGTTTACCCGTTGACCCGTCAGTTTACCCGTTGACCCGTCAGTTTACCCGTTGACCCGTCAGTTTACCCGTTGACCCGTCAGTTTACCCGTTGACCCGTCAGTTTACCTGTTTACCTGTCAGTTTACCTGCTGACCCGTCAGTTTATCCGTTGACCCGTCAGTTTACCCGTTGACCCGTCAGTTTACCCGTTATACCTGTCAGTTTACCTGCTGACTTGTCAGTTTATCCGTTGACCCGTCAGTTTACCCGTTGACCCGTCAGTTTACCCGTTGACCCGTCAGTTTACCTGTTGACCCGTCAGTTTACCTATTGACCCGTCAGTTTACCCGTTGACCCGTCAGTTTACCTGCTGACTTGTCAGTTTACCCGTTGACCCGTCAGTTTACCTGCTGACTTGTCAGTTTACCTGTTGACCCGTCAGTTTACCCGTTGACCCGTCAGTTTACCTGTTGACCCGTCAGTTTACCTGTTGACCCGTCAGTTTATCCGTTGACCCGTCAGTTTACCCGTTGACCCGTCAGTTTACCCGTTGACCCGTCAGTTTACCTGCTGACTTGTCAGTTTATCTGTTTACCCGTCAGTTTACCCGTTGACCTGTCAGTTTACCCGTGACCCGTCAGTTTACCTGTTTACCTGTCAGTTTACCTGCTGACCCGTCAGTTTATCCGTTGACCCGTCAGTTTACCCGTTGACCCGTCAGTTTACCTGTTTACCTGTCAGTTTACCTGCTGACTTGTCAGTTTACCCGTTGACCCGTCAGTTTACCTGTTGACCCGTCAGTTTACCCGTTGACCCGTCAGTTTACCCGCTGACCCGTCAGTTTACCCGTTGACCCGTCAGTTTACCCGTTGACCCGTCAGTTTACCTGTTGACCCGTCAGTTTACCTGCTGACCTGTCAGTTTACCCGTTGACCCGTCAGTTTACCCGTTGACCCGTCAGTTTACCTGCTGACCCGTCAGTTTACCTGCTGACCTGTCAGTTTACCCGTTGACCCGTCAGTTTACCCGTTGACCCGTCAGTTTACCTGTTGACCCGTCAGTTTACCTGCTGACCTGTCAGTTTACCCGTTGACCCGTCAGTTTACCCGTTGACCCGTCAGTTTACCTGTTGACCCGTCAGTTTACCCGTTGACCCGTCAGTTTACCTGTTGACCCGTCAGTTTACCTATTGACCCGTCAGTTTATCCGTTGACCCGTCAGTTTACCCGTTGACCCGTCAGTTTACCCGTTGACCCGTCAGTTTACCCGTTGACCCGTCAGTTTACCCGTTGACCCGTCAGTTTACCTGTTGACCCGTCAGTTTACCTGCTGACCTGTCAGTTTACCCGTTGACCCGTCAGTTTACCCGTTGACCCGTCAGTTTACCTGCTGACTTGTCAGTTTACCTGCTGACTTGTCAGTTTACCCGTTGACCCGTCAGTTTACCCGTTGACCCGTCAGTTTACCTGCTGACCCGTCAGTTTACCTGCTGACCTGTCAGTTTACCCGTTGACCCGTCAGTTTACCCGTTGACCCGTCAGTTTACCTGTTGACCCGTCAGTTTACCTGCTGACCTGTCAGTTTACCCGTTGACCCGTCAGTTTACCCGTTGACCCGTCAGTTTACCTGTTGACCCGTCAGTTTACCCGTTGACCCGTCAGTTTACCTGTTGACCCGTCAGTTTACCTATTGACCCGTCAGTTTATCCGTTGACCCGTCAGTTTACCCGTTGACCCGTCAGTTTACCCGTTGACCCGTCAGTTTACCTGCTGACTTGTCAGTTTATCTGTTGACCCGTCAGTTTACCCGTTGACCCGTCAGTTTACCCGTTGACCCGTCAGTTTACCCGTTGACCCGTCAGTTTACCTGCTGACTTGTCAGTTTACCTGTTGACCCGTCAGTTTACCCGTTGACCCGTCAGTTTACCTGTTGACCCGTCAGTTTACCTATTGACCCGTCAGTTTACCCGTTGACCCGTCAGTTTACCCGTTGACCCGTCAGTTTACCCGTTGACCCGTCAGTTTACCCGTTGACCCGTCAGTTTACCTGTTTACCTGTCAGTTTACCTGCTGACCCGTCAGTTTATCCGTTGACCCGTCAGTTTACCCGTTAACCCGCAGTTTACCCGTTATACCTGTCAGTTTACCTGCTGACTTGTCAGTTTATCCGTTGACCCGTCAGTTTACCCGTTGACCCGTCAGTTTACCCGTTGACCCGTCAGTTTACCTGTTTACCTGTCAGTTTACCTGCTGACTTGTCAGTTTACCCGTTGACCCGTCAGTTTACCCGTTGACCCGTCAGTTTACCTGCTGACTTGTCAGTTTACCTGTTGACCCGTCAGTTTACCCGTTGACCCGTCAGTTTACCTGTTGACCCGTCAGTTTATCCGTTGACCCGTCAGTTTACCCGTTGACCCGTCAGTTTACCTGCTGACTTGTCAGTTTATCTGTTGACCCGTCAGTTTACCCGTTGACCAGTCAGTTTACCCGTTGACCCGTCAGTTTACCCGTTGACCCGTCAGTTTACCTGTTTACCTGTCAGTTTACCTGCTGACCCGTCAGTTTATCCGTTGACCCGTCAGTTTACCCGTTGACCCGTCAGTTTACCTGTTTACCTGTCAGTTTACCTGCTGACTTGTCAGTTTACCCGTTGACCCGTCAGTTTATCCGTTGACCCGTCAGTTTACCCGTTGACCCGTCAGTTTACCCGTTGACCCGTCAGTTTATCCGTTGACCCGTCAGTTTACCCGTTGACCCGTCAGTTTACCTGTTTACCTGTCAGTTTACCTGCTGACTTGTCAGTTTACCCGTTGACCCGTCAGTTTATCCGTTGACCCGTCAGTTTACCCGTTGACCCGTCAGTTTACCCGTTGACCCGTCAGTTTACCTGTTTACCTGTCAGTTTACCTGCTGACTTGTCAGTTTACCCGTTGACCCGTCAGTTTACCCGTTGACCCGTCAGTTTACCCGTTGACCCGTCAGTTTACCTGTTTACCCGTCAGTTTACCTGTTTACCTGTCAGTTTACCTGCTGACTTGTCAGTTTACCCGTTGACCCGTCAGTTTACCCGTTGACCCGTCAGTTTACCCGTTGACCCGTCAGTTTACCCGTTGACCCGTCAGTTTACCTGTTTACCTGTCAGTTTACCTGCTGACTTGTCAGTTTACCCGTTGACCCGTCAGTTTACCCGTTGACCCGTCAGTTTACCCGTTGACCCGTCAGTTTACCTGTTTACCTGTCAGTTTACCTGCTGACTTGTCAGTTTATCCGTTGACCCGTCAGTTTATCCGTTGACCTGTCAGTTTATCCGTTGACCTGTCAGTTTACCCGTTGACCCGTCAGTTTACCCGTTGACCCGTCAGTTTACCTGTTTACCTGTCAGTTTACCTGCTGACTTGTCAGTTTATCCGTTGACCTGTCAGTTTATCCGTTGACCCGTCAGTTTACCTGTCAGTTTACCTGCTGACTTGTCAGTTTATCCGTTGACCCGTCAGTTTATCCGTTGACCCGTCAGTTTACCTGCTGACTTGTCAGTTTACCCGTTGACCCGTCAGTTTACCCGTTGACCCGTCAGTTTACCTGTTTACCTGTCAGTTTACCTGCTGACTTGTCAGTTTATCCGTTGACCCGTCAGTTTATCCGTTGACCCGTCAGTTTATCCGTTGACCTGTCAGTTTACCTGTTGATTGGTCTGATTGGTCTGTTTTTCAGAATTTGCAGTGGGAGCTGGGGCCAGCAGCGCTCTCTGAACACTGGTGAGTTTCCACAAACGACAACAGACACAGATCACTGTTAACAAACAGCTAGTTAGGAAACATCAGCACTGACAGGAGAACTCTGGCTGCACAGCATCAACCTCTGACTGTCAAACAGCAGTCTGACTGTAGTACAGGAAGCCGTGAGCCGTTTAGTCTGATAACTGCTGGAGCGGATTTGGTTTAATGGGACTATGAGGGACTGTGTCAGTGGAGACGGAGCCCTCTAGTGGTCATAGAGCGCTACTGCCAACAACAATGAAATGGTTGAGAATGGCAGGTCCACCTATATCCGTCAACTGGTGGCAGCGAATAAGAAAAACCCTCAAGTGCTGTTTGATACAAGTAAGTCTTTCGTTTGCCCTGCTGCTCCTGTCACCCCTGTTTTCACCGAAGCCGACAGCCAGGCTTTCCTGAATTTTTTCGCTGATGAAATCAAGAAGCTCAAGGATAACATGCCGCCCGCTCAGTGTGGTGCCTCGGCTGCTACTGAGCCGATTTCCAGCTTGTGGTTCACCTTTGAGTCTTTAACTCGACACGGCGTTACACGGCGGTTAGAAGTTCCGGTTACACGTGTAGAAAAAACTGTAAATGTTGACAGCCTCAGCCGTGACTGTAGAGCAACAATCCGACTGTAAAAACAGACTGACTGGAGAACAACAATCTGTGAGTGTAGAACATTCTGCTGGATAAAAGAAAGCCAGGTTAATCCTGAAGTTAGTTGGATAAAAGAAAACCAGGACAATTATCGAGTCAGCTGTAAAATGGAAAAGCAGGGTAATTATGAAGTTATCTGGATAAGAGAAACAGAACAGGGGAACCCTGAAGCTGGCGGGGTCGGCTGGGTTTCCAGAGAAGTCCTGGTTCAATATAAAGTTAGCTAGATAAGAGGAAGTCAGGTTAACTCTGAAGATCAGTCCTGAAGAGAAAATCCAGTTTGGTGGTGCGGGACTCTGGAGGCGTCTGACTGCTGCCATCACATCTTTGGACCAATCAGCTCCATCTGTGTCTGCAGGCCATGGTTCTCGTCTCCGCCCCCGGCCAATCACAGTCCTGCTTGTGACAGGAAGTGGTTACCTTGGTTACCACTTCTATCGCAAGGGGGGTCAGGAAGAGGATGGAACTGTGCCTTCTTTGGCCACGCCCACGCAGGTATGTTCTAACAGGTGTAGCTTTGGCCACACCCACACAAGTACAGCCACACCCATCTGTGACCGAGTGTCTCGTCTCATGTCTTCCTCAGCTCTGTGGAACCTTCCTCAGCTCTGTGGAACCTTCCTCAGCTCTGTGGAACCTGCATTTCATGTTCTGTGGTTCTGTTGTTCTGTCCTTTGAGTACCTTTGGTGTTGTGTTCCGTGTTGTTTGGCGAGTTGAATATTCCATTCCATCCCGATCTTGTCTGAAAGGATCCTTTCAGAACATGATCTAGAACCGGTTGGAACCCTGTGAGATTCTTCTCTTCATTTCCTGTCGTCAGTGTGATAAACGGCGCTCCGCCGGTCCACGGCGTTCTCTCCTCCACCTGCCCACACATGTGTGGCCCCGCCCACCCCGTGCCCCCCCTCCCCCCGGGGGTGGGGGGGGGCACGGGTTCCACGGGTTCTATAGCAGAATTACTACTGCAGCAACACATCAGCAGGGTCAAACCAACCCTCTCAGCACGGTCTGAACCGGCTCACGTTCCGTTGGTGGAGAACCGTCCTCCGCCTGGTGAGTTCTGCTTCACAGGAGGAGGAGCCACATCCAAGGATCAGAGCCGCGCCGCTATGAACTCTGGGCCGCCAGCCGGTTCTCCCTGTGGGAGGTGTTCTGACTCCTCCTGCTGAAAACCTCAACAGTCAGAAGGATGGCGATTTCCCCCCCATGGCCCGCCCACCCTGTGCCCCCCACCCCCCACCCCGTGGCCCCGCCCACCCCCAGTCCATTGGATCTGTGCTCCCCTCCTGTGACGAAGGTCATGTGACCTGGCTTCCCCAGCAACCTGGAGACGGCGGTCTCCGCAGCCCCGGTACAGGAGAAGCCTTCTCCTGTTTCCTCCACCTGCAGGTGGCGCTGTACAGCTCCCTCCTGAGCCGTGTCTCTGTCCTCCACCTGCAGGTGGCGCTGTACAGCTCCCTCCTGAGCCGTGTCTCTGTCCTCCACCTGCAGGTGGCGCTGTACAGCTCCCTCCTGAGCCGTGTCTCTGTCCTCCACCTGCAGGTGGCGCTGTACAGCTCCCTCCTGAGCCGTGTCTCTGTCCTCCACCTGCAGGTGGCGCTGTACAGCTCCCTCCTGAGCCGTGTCTCTGTCCTCCACCTGCAGGTGGCGCTGTACAGCTCCCTCCTGAGCCGTGTCTCTGTCCTCCACCTGCAGGTGGCGCTGTACAGCTCCCTCCCCACCCGGCTGCTGTCTCGGGGGTGGGGCCGTCTGAATGGGGTGGAGCTGCCCTCCTGGCTCCGGACGCCCGTCCTCTCTCTCTACATCTGGACCTTTGGAGTCAACATGGAGGTGGGCAGGACCGGGCGGTTCTCTCACTGGCTCTTACTGTTCTGTCAGGTTCTCTTCAGGGTTCTCCGTCTGTCTCCAGGAAGCCGCCGAACAAGATTTGCATCAATACAAAAATTTAGGGGAATTTTTTCGTCGCCGTCTGAAACCAGCAGTCCGGCCGCTCTGCGCCTCCTCCTGCCTGGTGAGAACCTCCTCCGTTCTGCGGCGGAACACTCTGGAGAACCAGACTGATGGGAGGAGAACCTGTAGAACTACAATCATGGGAGGAGATCCTATGGGAGTGGCTAGTGTGACGTCACAAGTCACTTCCGGGTCCAGGGCTTCCAGCGCGCAATGTAAACAGAACGGCTGTTGCCAAAGAACCGGTCACTTTTGTCACGGTGACAGGGTATTTTGCTGACTTTCCAAAGTCAGTGAAGAGGCTCTAAACTCTTACAACTCAAACCGAGCTGTAAATGTTTCTGTGCTGACAGGAGGAAGTCTGAAAGGGAAAGTCCAGGCTTCAATGAAAAACAACATTTACGAGGTTGAGGTGAGTGAGTAGGTGGCTAGCTAGCGTTAACACGAGGGTGTCAGTTGTCGCATCAAGCTGTGTAACTTAACTATTAATTAATTATCTATGTTAGAACTGGGTTCTGTCTGTCTGCTGTTTGGACAACTTACAGTTTATTCTAGAAGTGTCATCCAGGGAAATAATTTTAAACCAAACCTCAACATGCCATAAAGCAGAAGCAGCACACATTCAGTACAGGTTAAAAAGGAAAAGAATAATAATAATAAAGCCCTTACAGAATATCTAATAATATCCCCCCTTGTGGGATTAATAAAGGATTATTAACTTTGGATAACTCCGCTGGTCCATCCTGCCACGGAGAGGAGGCAGTTTTAACAGTGTGCAAAGACGCACAGCTGCTGCAGAGCAGCTTCAGATCCAGCGGGGGGCGCTGCTGTTCAGCCCTGAAAAGATGTGACTTTATTTTGTTCTGTGCAGTTTTACACAATATTGTACTGGCCGATAGTTACTGTTGATGCGCCGGCGCCACGAGAGGAGCTGATGTGGGAACCAGCAGGACCTGAAGAACCGCGACTGAAATGTAAATAAACTCTAAAGTTTAGCAAATGATTCATTTAATCAGTGATGTGAAGCAGCCTGGAAATAATATCAGCTAAAGGGAGATTAAATACAGACAGAGGACGTTTAGCCAAAAATTTTATTTAGACTTCTATAAATTGTCTTTAATTTAAGCAGCAGCGGGGGGCACGCGCCGCCCTCGTGGACTGAGTCCCGGTCCGCTCCGTCCAGGGTCATTATTTGTAATATCAGTAAAAACAATATAATGATGTAACATCAGAGGGAAGCAGTAGTGGGATATGGTTTTGTTGACATCGTTCCTGTTGTTACAACACGGGACACAGCACCGCACCACACGCTTTGGACACGGAAGTGACGTATTCAGCTTCGATGACGGAGCTACTAGCCATTCCCATAGAACCATGCTCACAGGAACAAAACCCGCAGAACCACGCTTAGAGGAGAAGCTGTATAACCGGACTCAGGGGAGACTTTCTGTAGAACCTGACTCTCAGTGGTTCTGTTTCCACAGATCAGTAGATTTGTATATTATTATTTGTGCAGAACAGTGGCAGTTAATGGAGCATTTCCTGATAATGAGGACAGAACCCTGAGGAACCCTGTTTAACTTTAGTCTAGGTTCGAGGACAGAACCCTGAGGAACTCTTGAGAGTGGTGAGCAGGATGTGGAAGGAAACTCGTGGCTCGTGATTTCTCTGGTTCCGTGTTGACACTCTGTGTTCCTGCAGTTGTCTCCAGCTGATGGGAAGATCCTGCACTTTGGTAAAGTGAAGAACTCGGAGGTGGAGCAGGTGAAGGGGGTCACATACAGCCTGGAGAACTTCCTGGGTCCTCAGAGGACGGAGAACACGGGTAAAACTGGACCCAGTCCATCTGAACTCCACAAAAATCCAATCAGAACAGAGTCATTGCAGTGTAGCTGGACATGATGAAGTAATGGAGTGCATCTCATTATAATCTGAAGTTCTCACTGATGGCTGTTCTGTTTCTGAGTGATCTTGGCTGGTTGGTTCTTTTGGGAACTGTTTAGTTTTCACTGGTAAATGTTGATTGGTTGGTTTTGTTTTGTGTCAGATCGTTGAGATCTGCTCTGTGTTGATTGGTGGGGTCTGCTCTGTGTTGATTGGTGGGGTCTGCTCTGTGTTGATTGGTGGGGTCTGCTCTGTGTTGATTGGTGGGGTCTGCTCTGTGTTGATTGGTTTGGTCTGCTCTGTGTTGATTGGTTTGGTCTGCTCTGTGTTGATTGATGGGCTCTGCTCTGTGTTGATTGGTTTGGTCTGCTCTGTGTTGATTGGTTTGGTCTGCTCTGTGTTGATTGGTGGGGTCTGCTCTGTGTTGATTGGTTTGGTCTGCTCTGTGTTGATTGGTGGGGTCTGCTCTGTGTTGATTGGTTTGGTCTGCTCTGTGTTGATTGGCGGGGCCTGCTCTGTGTTGATTGGTGGGGTCTGGTCTGTGTTGATTGGTGGGGTCTGCTCTGTGTTGATTGGTGGGGTCTGCTCTGTGTTGATTGGTTTGGTCTGCTCTGTGTTGATTGGTTTGGTCTGCTCTGTGTTGATTGGTTCGGTCTGCTCTGTGTTGATTGATGGGCTCTGCTCTGTGTTGATTGGTTTGGTCTGCTCTGTGTTGATTGGTTCGGTCTGCTCTGTGTTGATTGGTTTGGTCTGCTCTGTGTTGATTGGTGGGGCCTGCTCTGTGTTGATTGGTGGGGTCTGCTCTGTGTTGATTGGTTTGGTCTGCTCTGTGTTGATTGGTGGGGTCTGCTCTGTGTTGATTGGTGGGGCCTGCTCTGTGTTGATTGGTGGGGTCTGCTCTGTGTTGATTGGTTTGGTCTGCTCTGTGTTGATTGGCGGGCCCTGCTCTGTGTTGATTGGTGGGGTCTGCTCTGTGTTGATTGGTTCGGTCTGCTCTGTGTTGATTGGTGGGGTCTGCTCTGTGTTGATTGGTTTGGTCTGCTCTGTGTTGATTGGCGGGCCCTGCTCTGTGTTGATTGGTTCGGTCTGCTCTGTGTTGATTGGTTCGGTCTGGTCTGTGTTGATTGGTGGGGTCTGCTCTGTGTTGATTGGTTTGGCCTGCTCTGTTGTGTCCTGATAGACTGCCTCCTTGTGTCTCCAGTTCCAGACTCGTCCCCGCTGTCCTTCAGGGACCGTCTGATGTCCTCTCCGGATCATGACTTGTTCCACGTGGTGGTCTACCTGGCTCCAGGGGACTACCACTGCTTCCACTCTCCCACTGACTGGAGGGTGGAGCACCGACGCCACTTCCCAGGTGAGGGTTGGTTCCTCCAGTGCTGTCGGCCCTGGTCCCCTCACAGAAACCCCTCTGGTCCCCTCTCTGGTCCCCTCACAGAAACCCCTCTGGTCCCCCCTCTGGTCCCCCCTCTGGTTCCCCCTCTGGTTCCCCCTGTGGTTCCCCCTCTGGTCCCCCCTCTGGTTCCCCCTCTGGTTCCCCCTCTGGTCCCCTCTCTGGTTCCCCCTCTGGTCCCCCCTCTGGGTCCCTCTCTGGTCTCCCCTCTGGTCCCCCTCTGGTCTCCCCTCTGGTTCCCTCTCTGGTTCCCCCTCTGGTCCCCCCTCTGGTCCCCCCTTATGGTTCCCCCTCTGGTCCCCCCTCTGGTTCCCCCTCTGGTTCCCCCTCTGGTCCCCCCTCTGGGTCCCTCTCTGGTCTCCCCTCTGGTCCCCCTCTGGTCTCCCCTCTGGTTCCCTCTCTGGTTCCCCCTCTGGTCCCCCCTTATGGTTCCCCCTCTGGTCCCCCCTCTGGTCCCCCCTTATGGTTCCCCCTCTGGTCCCCCCTCTGGTCCCCTCTCTGGTCCCCCCTCTGGTCCCCTCTCCGGTTCCCCCTCTGGTCCCCCTCTGGTCCCCCCTCTGGTCCCCCTCTGGTCCCCCCTCTGGTCTCCTCTCTGGTCCCCCCTCTGGTCCCCTCTCTGGTTCCCCCTCTGGTTCCCCCTCTGGTCCCCCCTCTGGTCCCCTCTCTGGTCCCCCCTCTGGTCCCCTCTCTGGTTCCCCCTCTGGTCCCCCCTCTGGTCCCCCTCTGGTCCCCCCTCTGGTCCCCCTCTGGTCCCCCTCTGGTCCCCTCTCTGGTCCCCCCTCTGGTCCCCTCTCTGGTTCCCCCTCTGGTCCCCCCTCTGGTCCCCCCTCTGGTTCCCTCTCTGGTCCCCCCCTCTGGTCCCCTCTCTGGTTCCCCCTCTGGTCCCCCCTTATGGTTCCCCCTCTGGTCCCCCCTCTGGTCCCCCCTCTGGTTCCCTCTCTGGTCCCCCTCTGGTCCCCCCTCTGGTCCCCTCTCTGGTCCCCCCTCTGGTCCCCTCTCTGGTTCCCCCTCTGGTCCCCCCTTATGGTTCCCCCTCTGGTCCCCCCTCTGGTCCCCCTCTGGTCCCCCCTCTGGTCCCCCTCTGGTCTGTGATGGTCCTCCCGGTTCTGTCCAGGGTCCCTGCTGTCGGTCAGTCCGGGCGTGGCCCGCTGGGTCAGAGAGCTGTTCTGCCTTAACGAGCGGGTGGTTCTGAGCGGCCAATGGCAGCACGGCTTCTTCTCCTACACGGCGGTTGGAGCCACCAACGTGGGATCCATCAGGATCTACTTTGATCAGGTGACTCGGCGGACGCCGCCTGACGCCCGGCGCCAGAACGCCACGTCTGATTGGAGCCTTTGTTTCCTCTTCAGGAGCTGCAGACCAACGCGCCTCGCTACAGGGAGGGCTCCTTCAACGACCGCAGCTACGTCTCCAGGGGTGGCGAGGCGGATGGGGGCGTGGCCTTAAGGACGGGTGGCGAGGCAGATGGGGGCGTGGCCTTAAGGACGGGTGGCGAGGCGGATGGGGGCGTGGCCTTAAGGAGGGGCGACGCGGTGGGAGAGTTCAACCTGGGATCCACCATCGTTCTGCTCTTCGAGGCTCCCAAAGACTTCAGCTTCAGCCTGCAGCCCGGGCAGCCAATCAGAGTAGGGGAGGGCCTCGGCAGCCTTCGCTTGGCTGAGGACACCCAGGGGGCGGAGCTTAATCCAGCGCCGGTCTGAAGAGCAGTACAAAGGGATTATGGGAAAGGTGTGTCTCCACAGGAGGCGTGGCGTCTGTTTTCTTGTCAAATAATGAAGTGTCTGATCTGTTCTTTAATTTTGTAACAAAACAAATAAAAGGCAAATTAAAAATCAAACCTTTTCCCTCACCTTCTCCCTGGTCAGGAGCTGCGTACCGAAGCTGTTCACAAAACACACAACTCAAGAAACTGTTTTTATTAGTTCCTGTCTGAGAAACAGGTCAGTTTGAAGATGATTAGTTCCCATCCTGAAGTGTCATTAGCTCCGCCCAGGGCTCCCAGCCAATAGGAGAGAGACGGTTAGCTCCGCCCAGGGCTCAGGGCCAATAGGAGAGAGACGGTTAGCTCCGCCCAGGGCTCAGGGCCAATAGGAGAGAGACGGTTAGCTCCGCCCAGGGCTCAGGGCCAATAGGAGGGAGACAGTTAGCTCCGCCCAGGGCTCAGGGCCAATAGGAGGGAGACAGTTAGCTCCGCCCAGGGCTCAGGGCCAATAGGAGGGAGACGGTTAGCCCCGCCCAGGGCAGCACAACAGGCAGCAGAGCCAATAGGAGGGAGGCGGGCAGCAGTTGCCATAGCGATGGAATCGGGGCTCGGCGAGACCTCCATGTGACCAAGCATCATCTGCAGCCTCCTTTCCCAGCCAGGGCGTCCCGTCCCGGGACACGTCTCCGCCCCGGGACACGTCTCCGCCCGGGACGCCGGAGCTCCAGGAGGATGAGGAGCAGGACGAGGGGCAGGTCTGCTGGGCCTTCAGCCCCAGAAAGGAGGCCAGGTCCAGGTCCAGACCTGCGGCGCCTCCTCGAGGCCGAGGCGTGTTCTGTCGACACTGAGGACACGGGATCCACACCTGCAGGACGGGGGCGGGGCCTACGGGTTAGGGTTATGACAACATGATGGTGAAAGGATGCAGGACAGATGTTGTGTGGATGTATGAATGATTAATGAACGTGTGATGAGGTACAAGATCTTGTGTGGATGAGTGGATGATGGGTGGATGACGACTCTTCAGTGGTAGATTATGACTGGGTGAGTAATCATCCATTTGTAATCTGACACTGGAGTGATGAGTGAGTGATGTCATTCACCTGTTCATTGATCACGGTGTCCAGCCTCTTCAGGCACCCCTGGCAGAACACGTGGCCACAGTGTAGTCGCCGTGGTAACCGTGTCAGGAGGTCATAGCTGCCAAAACACACAATGCACACCAGATCCTGCTTCTGTCGGGACATCACGGTCTCCATGGAAACGGGAACAGGGGGAGGAGGAAGGGCCCGACCGGTGACCTCCTCCTCCTCTCCTTCTTCTTCTTTGGTCCTGTGGTGTAACATTCTGAAAAAGAACACCTCTTTGAAGAAGTTTTATTCCTGATGTCCTTTCGCTCTGTTTCATACTCCGAGGCGAGGCCACGCCCCTCAATCAGAGGCCACGCCCCCTCATTCCAAACACACTTCTGATGGCGTTTTGAAGATATAGTGACAGAATGAGAAGGAGTGAGAGAAACTGACGGAGGAGGAGGAGGAGGTACTGAGAAGAAGATATGCTGACGGAGGAGGAGGAGGAGGAGGAGCTGAGATGAAGATATGCTGACGGAGGAGGAGGAGGAGGAGCTGAGATGAAGATATGCTGACGGAGGAGGAGGAGGAGGAGCTGAGATGAAGATATGCTGACGGAGGAGGAGGAGGAGGAGCTGAGATGAAGATATGCTGACGGAGGAGGAGGAGGAGGAGCTGAGATGAAGATATGCTGATGGAGGAGGAGGAGGAGGAGGAGCTGAGATGAAGATATGCTGATGGAGGAGGAGGAGGAGGAGGAGCTGAGATGAAGATATGCTGACGGAGGAGGAGGAGGAGGAGCTGAGATGAAGATATGCTGATGGAGGAGGAGGAGGAGGAGGAGCTGAGATGAAGATATGCTGATGGAGGAGGAGGAGGAGCTGAGATGAAGATATGCTGACGGAGGAGGAGGAGGAGCTGAGATGAAGATATGCTGATGGAGGAGGAGGAGGAGGAGGAGCTGAGATGAAGATATGCTGATGGAGGAGGAGGAGGAGGAGCTGAGATGAAGATATGCTGACGGAGGAGGAGGAGGAGGAGCTGAGATGAAGATATGCTGACGGAGGAGGAGGAGGAGCTGAGATGAAGATATGCTGATGGAGGAGGAGGAGGAGGAGGAGCTGAGATGAAGATATGCTGACGGAGGAGGAGGAGGAGGAGGAGGAGGTGCTGAGATGAAGATATGCTGACGGAGGAGGAGGAGGAGGAGCTGAGATGAAGATATGCTGACGGAGGAGGAGGAGGAGAACACAACCAGTAATCCCAGAATCTTTAAACTGCCATGACTTTCTTAAATTCTTTAATGATAAAATCATAACCATCAGGGGTAAAATCAGTGAAGCGCTTTCCTCAGATCAAGCTCAGGGAATCCAGCCACTGCCTCCACCTGAAATACCTGAAATACTAGATAGTTTCTCATCAGTAAATGGGGCTGAGATTACTTCGATTGTAATGTCTTCTAAAACCTCAACCTGTCTCCTAGATCCAATTCCAACTAAGCTTTTCAAAGATATTCTTCCAGTTATCTTAAATACGATCATAACTATAATAAACACGTCTCTAGAAATTGGCTATGTGCCACAGTCATTTAAATTTGCAGTAATCAAACCACTGCTGAAAAAACCTCATCTTGATCCTGATATTCTAGCCAACTACAGACCGATATCAAATCTGCCTTTTATTTCAAAAGTCCTGGAAAAAGTCGTGGTTAAACAGCTTTGCCGCCACCTACAGGACAATAGTTTATTTGAGAAATTTCAGTCAGGATATAGAGCTTATCACAGCACTGAGACTGCGTTAGTTAAAGTCACTAATGACTTGCTATTGGCGGCTGACGCAGGTCTAGTCTCAATCCTGGTTCTCTTAGACCTCAGTGCAGCTTTTGATACAATCGACCACAATATTCTCCTGCAGAGGTTAGAATGTGAGGTCGGCATCAGAGGAAAAGCCCTCTGCTGGTTCAAATCCTATTTATCTAATAGGTACCAATTTGTTCACGTTAACCAACAGTCCTCACCGTGCTCCCAGGTCAGTTATGGGGTTCCTCAAGGGTCCGTGCTCGGGCCAATTTTATTTCTGTTTATATATGCTTCCTTTAGGGAACATAATTAGAAGTCACGATATCAGTTTTCATTGCTATGCAGATGACACACAACTGTATTTATCTATGAAACCTGATCAAACTAATCAAATAGACAGACTCAGTGACTGTATCAGAGAAATTAAAACCTGGATGACTACGAACTATCTCCGTCTGAATCCTGGCAAAACAGAGGTCATTATACTAGGCCCCCATAAACTGAGAGAGTGTCTATCTGAACAAATTATCACCTTAGATAACGTCAGTGTATCCTCCTCCTCTACTGTCAGGAACCTCGGGGTCTTATTTGATCAGGATATCTCCTTTAAAGCACACATCAACCTGGCTTGTGAAACAGCATATTTCCACTTGCGCAACATAGCTAAAATAAGAAACATTCTACCTAGAAGCGATGCAGAAAAACTCATCCATGCATTTGTTTCTACTGGACTGGACTACTGCAACTCCCTTCTTGCAGCCTGCCCAAAAAGTGCATTAAAAAACTTTCAGTTGGTTCAAAATGCGGCCGCCAGATTATTAACCGGAACTAGAAGACGTGAACACATTACTCCCGTTCTAAAATCTCTTCACTGGCTTCCAGTCGAGTTTAGAGTCAGATTTAAAATCCTTCTCCTCACTTACAAAATCCTAAATGGGATGGCTCCGACCTATCTCCAAGATGCTTTAACGCCTTATCAACCAATCAGAGCACTCTGCTCTCAAAATGCAGGGTTACTGGTAGGGATGGGTACCGAATTTCGGTAATTTTTTGGTACCAACCGAATTCCCGCTGAAGTACCGAGCATCGATTCACGGGAAATCCGTCGGTACCACATTTCGGTACCTGAACGCACCTTTTTTTTTTTTTTTGACCCTGAACGCACCTTGACATTAAGCATCGGCAGAGCGGAGGACACGGTGACGCGGTTACGTGGGTCCAAAATCTTCGGAGTATTTTGACTCGCAGACCGGGAGCGAATATATAATGTACCGGGAGAGCGGACACGCACACGGGCCGTGAGAGCGGGCGGGCGGGGTGGGGGGGGGCTGCCGGCCGGAATACACCCCACTGGCCTGGAACACACCGGCCGTTCGGGAAACCTCCCGATGGCCACCCCGCCCCTGTTCGGAGGTGTTCGCGGGAGGAACAAGCCGCTTCTGCGGCTTCTGCTTCTGCGATGGTCGCTCCCGCTGCATGTCACTTCCTAAACAATGCTCTGCGCATGCGCGGCTCGAAACAAGAGCGCGCGTCGAGGCAGCGACTCCACATGATATGTCATCACGCGAAAGCGGTCCCACGTGGCTTTGATTAGCATTACGACTGCCCAATCACGAGTTGGAACCATACAATTCTGATCCTCCAGTAAACCTTTGAGTGTTTACTGTAGAGGGGCCTGGTGCTGCTAATGTGAAACATTTTATACAGTCATTTATTCTGAAAGTTGTTTGTTACTGTATGGGCAGCAGGTGCAAATGTGAAACATTTCATACAGCTCTTTATTTTGAGTCTATTTTTATGATGTTATTTATTATTGTTATTTATTTAAATTTTTTACTTTATCCCCACACACGTTTTTCTCAAGTTTTCTCAAAGTTATTTCAGTTGATGTTATTGAAGCATAAATGTTGAAAATTCTGAAGTTTTGACTATTTTTTTAAATATACAAAATAACTTTAATTACCAAATGCATATTCCCCCCCCCAAAAAAAAAAAGTATCGAAAACAGGTACCGAAAAATACCGGTATCGATTCGCAGGTACCGAGTATCGGTATCGTATCGATTCAGATGTGAAAGGTACCCATCCCTAGTTACTGGTGACTGGTGGAAGAGCCTTTAGCTATCAGGCACCGTTTTTATGGAACCACCTTCCAAGTGGTGTCAAAGAGGCAGACACAGTCTCCACATTTAAGGTTAGGCTCAAGACGATTCTCTTCGATGCAGCCTATGATCAGGTCAGCTAGGGATTCTAAACCATCATTATTAAAAGCTGCCCTAGGAGCTAGAATGCTGTGGGAAGTACGGTGCACTGAGCCCTGTCCTCTAATGTCTGAATGTTCTTCCCTTTAGTCCGTTCATTGCTTTTCCCCTGCTGTCCCCCCCTTCGAGGGGGAGTCTTCTCCAGTTTCAGTTGCTGACTCCACTATTACGAGGGCCTACGAACAAGCTCCGTCCGGACCGGGAGGACACTCCTGTCGGTCCTGCCCGCGGACTGGCTTCGGTTCTACTTCTGGGATCCGTGGTTCTTGTGCTGGACCGTCCAACGGACTGTCCTCAACATAGTCCTAGGCTTTACTTCTTATTGTCTCATGCTAGCTGTTGCCAAAGCTGTCCGTCCCTGGGAGAGGGATCCCTCCATACTGTGGTTCTCCCCAAGATCTCTTCTTCTCCCACTGGGTTTCTGGAGTTTGTTCTTGCCGGATGTGAGGGTCTAAGGCGGTGGTTGCTTCGTTTTGTCTCGTTACTGTGAATCTGACATATTAACATGATGCTTATTCACTGTTTTTACTTTTACCAACCAATGTAACATCTTGAAGCCTCTGAGGCAGCTGCTGTTGTGATACTGGGCTGTACAAAAAAAAGAAATTGATAAATTGAATTGATTGATTGATTCTCCTCGGAGCAACAGCCTTGCTCTCAATCAGCTGATTCGTGTGTGCTTCCTCTGCAGTCCTCAATAAATCCTCCTTGTGCAGCGTCAACACCTTGACTCATCATCTTTGGCTCTGATTCACCAAAAATTCCACAACAACACCCAACCTGATCAGCCCGCCTCCCAAAGCCCTACGTGTGTGTGCATGAGAGCGGGGGGAGAGGGGGGTCCGGGGATGCCGCAGCACCCCCGTCACCCAGGAGCCCCCCGATGAAGGACCGGGCCAGGAGCGCCACCCCCCCCAGGACCAGGGCGGACAGCGACCATGGCCAGAGAGCCACCGACCCAAGAAGCACACACCCATCATGCATCAGGAGGAGTGGAGGTGAGGACAGACAGGGGGCAGCAGAAGGACCCAGACCCAGGGCCCACCGCCCCCAGACCCACCAGGACCCCCCCACAGGACACCACACTCTCTCCTCACATACACACCTCCAATCGCCCACACATATACACCCACACACACACACACACACACACATACATACATGCTCACAGAAACATACCCACACACACATACACACTTACACATACACAGTCACACACATATACGTACATATCCAGATACACACCCACACACTCACATACACATACATACATACCACTCATACAAAAACATACATACATACTCACACATACACACCCACACACATAAACACATGCACGTACACACACACCCACCTTCCCCAACCCACTAACCCCCACAGCCCACCACCACCCCCCTATCTACCCCCCCCCCATCTACCCCCCCCCCCCCCCCCCCCCCCCCCCCCCCCCCCCCCACCTCGATGTCCTGGATTCCGGGGCAGCAACCAGACCCCAGGGAATGCACCGACCCAGGGAGCGGCAGCACGCCCGAGCCGACCGGCCCCCCCAGCCAGGCCGACCCCCCCCACCCCAATGGAAGGGGACAGCCCCCAGGCACCAGGGCCCAGGGCCCCCAGCCACACCCGCCCCAGGACACCCCGGCTACCCGGACATGAACCGGCACCCACTGACCCCGGCCCCCCGGGGCCCCCGCCCCACCGCCGCCAGACAGCCCCAACAACCGGCGGCCCCCCCACCCCCAATCCAAACCAAACACGAAGACAGCCCCCAGCGAAGCAGCCCAGATCCCGACCCCAAGACAGTGCCAACCACCCGCAGCCATCAGGCCCCCCCCCAACCAACAACCGACCCCCAAAGAGGAGAGGCCCCCCCCACCAACAACCGACCCCCAGAGAGGAGAGGCCTCCCCCCACCAACAACCAACCCTCAAAGAGGAGAGGCCCCCCCCACCAACAACCGACCCTCAAAGAGGAGAGGCCCCCCCACCAACCACCGACCCCCAGAGAGGAGAGGCCCCCCCACCAACAACCGACCCTCAAAGAGGAGAGGCCCCCCCCACCAACAACCGACCCCCAGAGAGGAGAGGCCCCCCCCACCAACAACCAACCCTCAAAGAGGAGAGGCCCCCCCCCACCAACAACCGACCCTCAAAGAGGAGAGGCCCCCCCCACCAACCACCGCCCCCCAGAGAGGAGAGGCCCCCCCCACCAACCACCGCCCCCCAGAGAGGAGAGGCCCCCCCCACCAACCACCGCCCCCCAGAGAGGAGAGGCCCCCCCACCAACCACCGCCCCCCAGAGAGGAGAGGCCCTCATCTTCCCCTGACAGGAAGTGATGGAGCTGATCACAGGGGACCAGAGGGAACCAGATTCAGCTGATTGATCCTCTGAACAGACAGACATCGTCTCCAAGCTGATATGATCTAATAGAAGATTCTTAAACTGTCTGATACTCAGATTACTTCTGGATTTCCAATTTACAAGGAGAGTTTTCTTTGCGATGCACAAGATGGTGAGAACCATGTAGACTGAGTTTACTGACATGTTAATTTCACCCAGATCCCCTCAGAGGCTCAGTGTGGGAGTAGCAGGGATGCTGCAGTGAACCATGTTGACAGGTCTTCACACACCTGAAGCCAGAACCTCTGCACTGGTGAGCAGGACCACAAGGCATGGAGGGAGCTGTCATCATGTTATCATTGCAATGTGAACAGATATCAGATTGTGATAGACCCATCTGGAACATCCTTCGTCCTGTGGAATGAATTCTATGCAGAATTTTGAATTGTATTAGTTGTATATTTGAATTCTTTGTCATTTTGAAAGTATTTAAACATATTTGTGACCACGCATTTTGGTCCAAGTTGTTAGATAAATCAGCCTCCCATTTTAAGGTCGGAAGGAAGATTTCATCTTCTACCTTTGATTATATTTTATATATCTTTGATAGCAACTTTGGGGAACTGAGGTTTAAGAATTCTTCGACCCCGAGAGGTAGCTGCCAGTGCAATTGATTAAAGGTATACTTTTTGCCTATGATAGATTTAAGTTGATGATATTCTAAAAATGCTGTGCTGCTGATTCCATATTGTGAGATGAGAGTATTGAATGATAGAAAGTTGCCATTTTCAATGATATGTTCAAGCTGGCTGATTCCTGATAAGTGACTCAGTCGGTCCATCAGTGACTCAGTCGGTCCATCAGTGATTCAGTTGGTCCATCAGTGACTCAGTCGGTCCATCAGTGATTCAATCAGTCCATCAGTGACTCAGTCAGTCCATCAGTGACTCAGTCGGTCCATCAGTGACTCAGTCGGTCCATCAGTGATTCAATCAGTCCATCAGTGATTCAATCAGTCCATCAGTGACTCAGTCAGTCCATCAGTGACTCAGTCGGTCCATCAGTGATTCAGTTGGTCAATCAGTGACTCAGTCGGTCCATCAGTGACTCAGTCGGTCCATCAGTGACTCAGTCAGTCCATCAGTGATTCAGTCGGTCCATCAGTGATTCAGTCGGTCCATCAGTGACTCAGTCGGTCCATCAGTGATTCAGTCGGTCCATCAGTGATTCAGTCGGTCCATCAGTGACTCAGTCGGTCCATCAGTGATTCAGTCGGTCCATCAGTGATTCAGTCGGTCCATCAGTGACTCAGTCGGTCCATCAGTGATTCAATCAGTCCATCAGTCACTCAGTTGGTCCATCAGTGACTCAGTCAGTCCATCAGTGACTCAGTCAGTCCATCAGTGACTCAGTCGGTCCATCAGTGATTCAGTTGGTCCATCAGTGACTCAGTCGGTCCATCAGTGACTCAGTCGGTCCATCAGTGATTCAGTCGGTCCATCAGTGATTCAGTCGGTCCATCAGTGATTCAGTCGGTCCATCAGTGACTCAGTCGGTCCATCAGTGATTCAGTCGGTCCATCAGTGATTCAGTCAGTCCATCAGTGATTCAGTCGGTCCATCAGTGACTCAGTCGGTCCATCAGTGACTCAGTCGGTCCATCAGTGATTCAGTCGGTCCATCAGTGATTCAGTCGGTCCATCAGTGACTCAGTCAGTCCATCAGTGACTCAGTGAGTCCATCAGTGACTCAGTCGGTCCATCAGTGACTCAGTCGGTCCATCAGTGATTCAGTCGGTCCATCAGTGACTCAGTCAGTCCATCAGTGACTCAGTCGGTCCATCAGTGATTCAGTCGGTCCATCAGTGACTCAATCAGTCCATCAGTGACTCAGTCGGTCCATCAGTGACTCAGTCGGTCCATCAGTGACTCAGTCGGTCCATCAGTGACTCAGTCGGTCCATCAGTGACTCAATCAGTCCATCAGTGACTCAGTCGGTCCATCAGTGATTCAGTCGGTCCATCAGTGATTCAGTCGGTCCATCAGTAACTCAATCAGTCCATCAGTGACTCAGTCGGTCCATCAGTGATTCAGTCGGTCCATCAGTGACTCAGTCGGTCCATCAGTAACTCAGTCGGTCCATCAGTGACTCAATCAGTCCATCAGTCGGTCCATCGGGGACCAATTGACTTGACTTCATTGGAGCTAGACTCAGACTCTTCCACCACTCTTCATAAACAAATTGAAACACTTCAAAAGTTTCCTGTAATTCAGTCAGTCAGTCTTTGGGAGTTGCTGCTCTCTGATTGGTCAGAACAGAGACTCACCTGGATCGTGTTCCTTCAGGCTGTCGGTCTTTACATCGTCCTCTGGATTCTTCTTCTCTTGTTGATGCTCATTTCTGTGCTTTATTGGGTTTCTTCATCTTCCTGTCTGTTTTCTCTGCTCCTCTGTCCTCCTCTGTCCTCCCCCTCTGTCCTCTCTCCTCCTCTCTCGTCTGTCCTCCTCCTCTCTCCTCTGTCCTCCTCCTCTCTCCTCCCCCTCTCTCCTCCCCCTCTCTCCTCTCTCCTCTGTCCTCCTCCTCTCTCCTCCCCCTCTCTCCTCCCCCTCTCTCCTCTCTCCTCTGTCCTCCCCCTCTGTCCTCCCCCTCTGTCCTCCCCCTCTGTCCTCTCTCCTCCTCTCTCGTCTGTTTTGCTCCTCTCTCCTCTGTCCTCCTCCTCTCTCTTCTGTTTTGCTCCTCTCTCTTCTGTCCTCCTCTGTCCTCCCCCTCTCTCCTCCTCCTCTCTCCTCCCCTCTCTCCTCCCCCTCTCTCCTCCCCCTCTCCCCTCTCTCCTCCCCTCTCTCCTCCCCCTCTCTCCTCTCTGCCAGACTCTGGATGTCTTCAATAATTCAGCCTCTTTCAGCTCACAGATGCTTCATGAACTCAGATCAGTAAATGAACAGAAGAGAGAAGTTTAAAATCAGAAGCAACTAAATAAAAATCATTTTACTGTAAAAACGTGAAGTGAAATTCAACAACTCCCCAACAACAACTACAAATCCTCCTTTGACTGACGCTTTGAGTCAAACCACACGGTAAAATGTCAGGATGGAGGGAATCTGATCTGTAATCTGATCTCAGAAACGAAAGTTCAGCTCCGATCAAGTTGCTGACTGCCTGCGATCCCCGATCAGTTTACAGCCCCGCAGGGTCACCTGGAGACCGGGTGGAGGAGCAGAGGGGTGGAGAGTCTGGGGTGGGGGTGAGTGGATGGGTGGAGGGTGGAGGGTGGAGGTCTGGGGGTGGTGGGGTTGGAGGCTGGAGGTGTGAAGGTGAGTGGAGGGAGATGTTGGGGCGGAGATGTGCAGTTGGAGCCTGGTCTGCCTGATGACTGGATGAGGGAGGTACTTTCACAATAAGAGACGTGTGGACACCATCATCAGACACAACACCTTTATTTTCCTGCTGGTTTACAGCATCATTCCCATTGCTGTTCCCGTCGCTGCCACCAGGCGTCACTCTAAACCAGCCTCCACACACATCTGGTAAAAGACACCCTGCAGGCGGAGCAGCTGAGCCGGAGAGTCCATCTCCACCACCGAGCCCCGCTCCATCACCATCACCCTGAGGACAAACACACCGAGAGGACACGTCTCAAAGGGGGACTGAAGACAGAACAGACCTGCAGAAAGACAAGGAGCAGCAAGACATGGAACCAAAAGACAAGGAACCGAAAGACAAAGAGCAACGAGACATGGAACCGAAAGACAAGGAGCACAAAGACAAGACCTTAGTTTAGTTTTGGGTTCAGGTTTAGGATCAGGTTGAATTTCAGGTTCAGGTTTGGGTTCAGGTTCAGATTCAGGTACAGGTTGAGGTTGGGGCTGAGGTCGGGTTCAGATTTAGATTCAGGTTGAGGTTCAGGTTTAGATTTAGGGTTAGTTTGAGGTTCAGGATGAAGTAAACAAGCACTGAATCTGAGACGGGAGAAGGTTGAACCAGTCGGTAGGTTTGAACTGCTTATGGTGCTTTAGGGTTGGGGGGGGTGGGGGGATAGGGGGGTGTTAGGGGGGTAGGGGGGTAGGTGGAGGTTAGGGGGGTCAGGGGTGGTAGGTGGGGGTTTGAGGGAGTTGGGGGGTAGGTGGAGGGTGGGGGGGTTGGGGGGTAGGTGGAGGTTGGGGGGTCAGGGGTGGTAGGTGGGGGTTTGAGGGAGTTGGGGGGTAGGTGGAGGTTGGGGGGGTTGGGGGGTAGGTGGAGGTTGGGGGGTCAGGGGTGGTAGGTGGGGGTTTGAGGGAGTTGGGGGGTAGGTGGAGGTTGGGGGGGTTGGGGGGTAGGTGGAGGTTGGGGGGGCAGGGGTGGTAGGTGGGGGTTTGAGGGAGTTGGGGGGTAGGTGGGGGTTAGGGGGGTAGGTGGAGGTTGGGGGGGTTGGGGGGTAGGTGGAGGTAAGGTGCGTAGTACAGGAGTTTGGGTTCCTCAGCAGCAGGAAGGCAGCTGACCGGGTCACACCTTCCAGTGATTCCCGGCGAACCAGACGGGCGGTGTAGCCGGCCAGTCAGTCCAGGTGGAGACAGCTGGGACTCCGTCAGGTTCTGAACGGCACAGACCGCCATGGCGTCAGTCCACAGAGGGTGAAGACCACAGAGGGTGAAGACCTGGGAGTCCACCAAGCAGGACACCGGCTTCCACTAAGGTCTGTCTGTCACAGTCTCACGTACGATGTGTCTCTCACGTATCCCAGTCATTCTCGGCAACTGGAAAGGACGCGCTGTCCTCCGCAAACGCTGTCCACACACCCTGTCTCTCTCTGGACGTGGTGCAGCCCACACTCAGTACCGTACCGTCGGTCTCTGGAACTGTCCGTCCGCAGTTAATAAGACAGAATTCATCAGTTCACGTTCAGATCCTCGTCCTGACGGAGACATGGATCCGCCCGGAAAGCTCAGCTGCGCCCGCTGCTCTCTCTGCGTCTGCGATGTTAAGCCACGCCCCTCGCTGTCCTCGCTGTCCTGGACCAGGAGGCGGTGCTGGATTTTGGTCCGTCTCTGCACTGCGCCCGTCAACAACAACACGTTTGAATATGCTGCTTTAGCGGTCACTGCTCCATCAGAGCAGATGCTCTGGTCTGTACCGCCACCAGGGGGCGATCTGGAGGCTCTGTCTCTGAAATGGACCTGTTCCTCTGATCCTGATCATGGCTCACCACTGTTGCCATGGAGACACGAACATTCTCATGGACAGACCTCAGGCTCAGGACTTTCCGGACCTCATCTGCCCCCCCCCCCCCCCAGAGCTGGTGAAGTCCTGGACCTGGTTCTGACTCCTATCTGCTCCATAGAGAGGGGACAGTTAGTCCACTACACCTGTCAGACCAGGTCCTGGACTCCAACACAGACGGTCTCCATCGTCACAGCAGCTCAGCTCCATCCTGCCCGTCCCGCACACGTCTCACCACTTCCTGTTAACGAGGCTACAGAGACACTCTGGTCCTCTCTGGTCCTCTCTGGACAAACTCTGCCCCCGGATGTCCAAACCAGTCCATGGCTCTCTGAAGTTCTGAGCTGACCTGCAGTCTCACATTGTCCCTTCCTCCCTGGAACCCGGCATTGTCCCCGCGTCCCCCCACTGCTCAGAACCCTCATCTGGACCTGGTCCAGGATGAAGACTCCAGGCCGTCTCACTTCTTCCAGTCCTGTCAAATCCTGGAGGCTCAGGATGTAACCCAGTCTCTGAAGATCTGTGGAACCAGAACCTGCTGGACCCTTTCAGTCAGGCTTCAGGTGAGACAAATGTCCTCTCAGTCTCAGAGTCTCTGGTCCGTCCTCGGTCCTCCTGCCACTGGACTGCTCTGCTGAACCATCAGGTCCTCCTCTCCACTCTGAGCCCGACCTCTCAGGTTCTGTCCTGTTGTGGTCCAGGTCCTGAATCACAGGCAGGTCCTTCAGAGAGTCCTGGGGGAGGAGTCCAGGTCACATGGCCTAGCAGGGGTCCCTCAGGGGCCGGTGCTGGGTCCCGTCCTCCAGGGGTCCCTCAGGGGCCGGTGCTGGGTCCCGTCCTCCAGGGGTCCCTCGGGGTTCGGTGCTGGGTCCCGGTCCAGGGATGCGGTCCAGGGCTCTTCCTCTCAGCTGATCAGCAGGTCTGGCTGATCCTCCACCTTCAGCTCCACCTGTCTCAGACTGGACTCATGGTCTGTCCAGCTGTCCTCAGTCCAGACTACTTGTCCACAAACTCAGCCAGAAGCCTGGGGTCATGATGGATGACCTGCTGACCTTTAGGGTTCTCCATCTAGTGGCCGTCGCTCTGGACGGACGCGTCTCCAAGACGTCGCTCTGGACGGACGCATGTCCAAGACGTCGCTCTGGATGGACGCGTCTCCAAGACGTCGCTCTGGACGGACGCGTGTCCAAGACGTCGCTCTGGATGGACGCGTCTCCAAGACGTCGCTCTGGACGGACGCATGTCCAAGACGTCGCTCTGGACGGACGCATGTCCAAGACGTCGCTCTGGACGGACGCGTGTCCAAGACGTCGCTCTGGACGGACGCGTCTCCAAGACGTCGCTCTGGACGGACGCATCTCTAAGACGTCGCTCTGGACGGACGCATGTCCAAGACGTCGCTCTGGACGGACGCGTCTCCAAGACGTCGCTCTGGACGGACGCATCTCTAAGACGTCGCTCTGGACGAATGCGTCTCTAAGACATCCCTCTGGACGGACGCGTCTCCAAGACGTCACTCTGGAGGGACGCGTCTCCAAGACGTCACTCTGGAGGGACACGTCTCCAAGACGTCGCTCTGGAGGGACGCGTCTCCAAGACGTCGCTCTGGACGGACGCGTCTCCAAGACGTCGCTCTGGACGGACGCGTCTCCAAGACGTCGCTCTGGAGGGACGCGTCTCCAAGACGTCGCTCTGGAGGGACGCGTCTCCAAGACGTCGCTCTGGACGGACGCGTCTCCAAGACGTCGCTCTGGACGGACGCGTCTCTAAGACGTCGCTCTGGACGGACGCGTCTCCAAGACGTCGCTCTGGACGGACGCGTCTCTAAGACGTCGCTCTGGAGGGACGCGTCTCTAAGACGTCGCTCTGGACGGACGCGTCTCCAAGACGTCACTCTGGACGGACGCGTCTCTAAGACGTCGCTCTGGACGGACGCTTGTCCAAGACGTCGCTCTGGACGGACGCATGTCCAAGACGTCGCTCTGGACGGACGCGTCTCCAAGACGTCGCTCTGGAGGGACGCGTTTCTCAGATGTCGCTCTGGACGGACGCGTCTCTAAGATGTCGCTCTGGAGGGACGCGTCTCTCAGACGTCACTCTGGGCGGACGTGTCTCTAACACGTGGCTCTGGACGGACACGTCTCCAAGCCGTCGCTCTGGACGGACGCATGTCCAAGACGTCGCTCTGGACGGACGCGTCTCCAAGACGTCGCTCGGGACGAATGCGTCTCTAAGACATCCCTCTGGACGGACGCGTCTCCAAGACGTCGCTCTGGACGGACGCGTCTCCAAGACGTCGCTCTGCACGAATGCGTCTCTAAGACATCCCTCTGGACGAATGCGTCTCTAAGACATCCCTCTGGACGGACGCGTCTCCAAGACGTCGCTCTGGACGGACGCTTGTCCAAGACGTCGCTCTGGAGGGACGCGTTTCTCAGATGTCGCTCTGGACGGACGCGTCTCTAAGACGTCGCTCTGGAGGGACGCGTCTCTCAGACGTCACTCTGGGCGGACGCGTCTCTAAGACGTGGCTCTGGACGGACACGTCTCCAAGCCGTCGCTCTGGACGGACGCATGTCCAAGACGTCGCTCTGGACGGACGCGTCTCCAAGACGTCGCTCTGGACGAATGCGTCTCTAAGACATCCCTCTGGACGGACGCGTCTCCAAGACGTCGCTCTGGACGGACGCTTGTCCAAGACGTCGCTCTGGAGGGACGCGTTTCTCAGATGTCGCTCTGGACGGACGCGTCTCTAAGACGTGGCTCTGGACGGACACGTCTCCAAGCCGTCGCTCTGGGCGGACGCGTCTCCAAGCCGTCGCTCTGGACGGACGCATGTCCAAGACGTCGCTCTGGAGGGACGCGTCTCCAAGACGTCGCTCTGGACGGACGCATGTCCAAGACGTCGCTCTGGACGGACGCGTCTCCAAGATGTCGCTCTGGACGGACGCGTTTCTCAGATGTCGCTCTGGACGGACGCGTCTCTAAGACGTCGCTCTGGAGGGACGCGTCTCCAAGACGTCACTCTGGGCGGACGCGTCTCTAAGACGTCGCTCTGGACGGACACGTCTCCAAGCCGTCGCTCTGGGTGGACGCGACTCCAAACCGTCGCTCTGGAGGGACGCATGTCCAAGACGTCGCTCTGGAGGGACACGTCTCTCAGACGTCGCTGTGGACGGACGCGTCTCTAAGACGTCGCTCTGGACGGACGCGTCTCCAAGCCATCGCTCTGGACGGACGCATGTCCAAGACGTCGCTCTGGACGGACGCGTGTCCAAGACGTCGCTCTGGACGGACGCGTCTCCAAGACGTCGCTCTGGACGGACGCATGTCCAAGACGTCGCTCTGGACGGACGCGTCTCCAAGACGTCGCTCTGGACGGACGCATGTCCAAGACGTCGCTCTGGACGGACGCGTCTCTAAGACGTCGCTCTGGAGGGACGCATCTCTCAGACGTCACTCTGGGCGGACGCGTCTCTAAGACGTGGCTCTGGACGGACACGTCTCCAAGCCGTCGCTCTGGATGGACGCA
>NW_021941229.1:27445653-27526485 GCF_902148845.1 Salarias fasciatus | reverse complement strand
CCCCCAAACAGGTCCCCCAAACAGGTCCCCCAAACAGGTCCTCCAGGTCCCCCAAACAGGTCCTCCAAACAGGTCCCCCAAACAGGTCCCCCAAACAGGTCCCCCAAACAGGTCCTCCAGGTCCCCCAAACAGGTCCCCCAAACAGGTCCTCCAGGTCCCCCAAACAGGTCCCCCAAACAGGTCCTCCAGGTCCTCCAGGTCCCCCAAACAGGTCCTCCAGGTCCCCCAAAACAGGTCCTCCAAACAGGTCTCCAGGTCCCTCCAGGTCCCCCAAACAGGTCCTCCAGGTCCCCCAAACAGGTCCCCCAAACAGGTCCTCCAGGTCCCCCAAACAGGTCCTCCAGGTCCCCCAAACAGGTCCTCCAGGTCCCCCAAACAGGTCCCCCAAACAGGTCCTCCAGGTCCCCCAAACAGGTCCCCCAAACAGTCCTCCAGGTCCCCCAAACAGGTCCTCCAGGTCCCCCAAACAGGTCCTCCAGGTCCCCCAAACAGGTCCCCCAAACAGGTCCTCCAGGTCCCCCAAACAGGTCCTCCAGGTCCCCCAAACAGGTCCTCCAAACAGGTCCCCCAAACAGGTCCCCCAAACAGGTCCTCCAGGTCCCCCAAACAGGTCCTCCAAACAGGTCCCCCAAACAGGTCCCCCAAACAGGTCCTCCAGGTCCCCCAAACAGGTCCCCCAAACAGGTCCTCCAGGTCCTCCAGGTCCCCCAAACAGGTCCTCCAGGTCCCCCAAACAGGTCCTCCAAACAGGTCCTCCAGGTCCTCCAGGTCCCCCAAACAGGTCCCCCAAACAGGTCCCCCAAACAGGTCCTCCAGGTCCTCCAAACAGGTCCCCCAAACAGGTCCTCCAAACAGGTCCCCCAAACAGGTCCTCCAGGTCCCCCAAACAGGTCCTCCAGGTCCCCCAAACAGGTCCCCCAAACAGGTCCTCCAGGTCCCCCAAACAGGTCCCCCAAACAGGTCCTCCAGGTCCCCCAAACAGGTCCTCCAGGTCCCCCAAACAGGTCCCCCAAACAGGTCCTCCAGGTCCCCCAAACAGGTCCTCCAGGTCCCCCAAACAGGTCCTCCAAACAGGTCCCCCAAACAGGTCCCCCAAACAGGTCCCCCAAACAGGTCCCCCAAACAGGTCCTCCAGGTCCCCCAAACAGGTCCTCCAAACAGGTCCCCCAAACAGGTCCCCCAAACAGGTCCCCCAAACAGGTCCTCCAGGTCCCCCAAACAGGTCCCCCAAACAGGTCCTCCAGGTCCCCCAAACAGGTCCCCCAAACAGGTCCTCCAGGTCCTCCAGGTCCCCCAAACAGGTCCTCCAGGTCCCCCAAACAGGTCCTCCAAACAGGTCCTCCAGGTCCTCCAGGTCCCCCAAACAGGTCCTCCAGGTCCCCCAAACAGGTCCCCCAAACAGGTCCTCCAAACAGGTCCCCCAAACAGGTCCTCCAGGTCCCCCAAACAGGTCCGGCAAACAGGTCCCCCAAACAGGTCCCCCAAACAGGTCCTCCAAACAGGTCCCCCAAACAGGTCCTCCAGGTCCCCCAAACAGGTCCTCCAAACAGGTCCTCCAAACAGGTCCTCCAGGTCCCCCAAACAGGTCCTGCAGAACTTTTCCACTCCCGTTCAAATGAAGGGAAACACACAGAATCAGAGTGTGTGTGTGTGTGTGTGTGTGTGTGTGTGTGTGTGTGTGTGTGTGTGTGTGTGTGTGTGTGTGTGTGTGTGTGTGTGTGTGTGTGTGTGTGTGTGTGTCGTTCTGTCCTGTCGCTTTAAGGACCGATTTTTTTTTTTTTCAGCCAATCATGAAGCAGGACGTCAGCACGCACTCTAGCAAGCACGTGACCCGTGACGTTCCGGCAGTCCAACATGGCGGCGGCCTTACTGAGGGTGTTCGTCTGCAGGACCAGCGGCAGGTGAGCTTCATCCTCCACGGTTCTCACGTCCCCGGTCCGGCCCGGCGAGCTCCGGCGGTCCGGGGTGACCGAGGACTTGATCCTCCACGGTTCTCACCTGGTCCAGACTGTCGGACTTTGGACCGGTGGAGGACTTGATCCTCCACGGTTCTCACCAGGTCCAGACTGTCGGACTTTGGACCGGTGGAGGACTTGATCCTCCACGGTTCTCACCTGGTCCAGACTGTCGGACTTTGGACCGGTGGAGGACTTGATCCTCCACGGTTCTCACCTGGTCCAGACTGTCGGACTTTGGACCGGTGGAGGACTTTGTCCACTCAGTTCGTTGTTCTGATCTCCGCCGAATGTGTCCAAAGATCCAGGTTGGAGATCCAGAACGTCTTTATCTCAGCTCGTTCTCATGCGGTCGATATTCAGGTTTGTGAGACATTTGGAAAAACCTTTTCACCTGCTGAAACAGACCAAGTTTCTCCTGTTTACATGATCCGCTGATCACTGGGATCTCATCAGCGGATCACTGGGATCTCATCAGCGGATCACTGGGATCTCATCAGCGGATCACTGGGATCTCATCAGCGGATCACTGGGATCTCATCAGCTGATCACTGGGATCTCATCAGCGGATCACTGGGATCTCATCAGCGGATCACTGGGATCTCATCAGCTGATTACTGGGATCTCATCCACTGATCAACTGATCACTAGTGCTGCACAATTATCGCGATCGCAATGTCAGCACGTGCAATTACGTAATCGCAAAAGGGGTGCAATTATTAAAAAAAAGTGTTAAAAAAACAACCCTAAGCCTGCGGTCGAGCCCGCCCTCATGTCAGAAAGCAGGTCAACCAGCACTCAGCTGATTCTGCCTCATACTCTGTGCATTATGGGAGCAGCGTTTTCACAGTGACTTCACAATAAAAGTTGGGTTAAGTTGAATGAGATCTTCGTTTTGATTTGGTTAACCAAGTTAGTCTTCTGAAGTTTTCACGACCTGGAGTGACAGGCGCAGTGAGACAGATATTCTCCTGCTACAATGTCAGAACTAACTCCATCAAATTAAACACAAACACACACCAAACACGAACAGACGCCAAAAACAAATACCCTGCTGCCAACAACCCAGTCCACTTCAGACTGATAGTCGCCCCCCCCCCCCCAGGGTCCCCTTCACCAAGTGTCATCCAGATCTGATGTGTAGTTTCAAAATAAGAGCCCTCTGAAATAGCACATTTTTGACTCATCCAACCAAATTCAAAGTTGCATTGCTCCAAACGCCCTGTTGCCGAGCAACCATTCTGACTGATCGTAGGCCCCGGGGGCTGCTGCCTGTGACTTTGCCTGCTGCCGCAAGGCATGATGGGAAGCGGGACTGGGTTTTGGGCCATTTCTTGACGGTTTGCGTGTTCCTTGTGGTTTATTCGTGTTCATTTATATTGCCTGTGTTTTGTTGGCTGTTGTTCTGTGCTGTTGCCGTGTTTTCCTTCATTTTGTGTTCCTTTCGGTGTGCGCCGTGGCTCAGGGGGAACTCTGGGGGAGGGAGGCGGCCTACGCGCCGCCGGGGAGGGCCTGTTGCTTGTGAACCTAAAGATCAGACTTCCCGGAGGGCCTCCTCCAGGGTCTGTGGGGCGGCGGTGGGGCGGCGAGCTGCCCGTGCTGCTGCAGCCGCTCGGGCGTGAGTCCTTGCAGGAATGGTGGAGGACCAGTTCCTCCAGCACGCTTACGGGGAAGGTGGGGAAGCCCTGCCATGCGTAACCCTAACCCCGCCGGGTCGGGGGAACCGACCGCCGGGCGCCGGGCGCCGTGCCGGGCGGGGGAGGGGGGGCCCGTGGCGGGTCGGGGTTCGTCTGTGCTCTGCTTCTCTGACTCCTCCTGCTGGATCCTGGCTCACATTTCTCCGAATCCGTCCGAACAAAATCCTGAACGGCTGATATTCGGACAGATAAACGACGCAGTCGGCTCTGAACCACCGCTCTGTCGCCTCATTTAAAAAAAACCTGGATGAAGTTGTACATTTGAAGAGTTTAGAGCTAAAGTGAAATCAGCTTTAGCAGGTTGGTTTCGGCTCGGTGAGGAGTGCAATGCATTGTGGGTTATTATGTAGTATGCTGTAGTGTAAACGCTTTGCGGACTGTCTGATGGACTGAGTATGCAGGATGCAGTATGGCAGTATGAGTATGGAAGGATGTAGTAGGCAGTATGCGGTTTCAAACACAGCTTCAGACATCATATCAGAACTAGATGCCTGAAGGCGGAGTCAACAGCGTCTCACTGGCGGCCATCTCAGGACCGTGGACACTCTGGGCACTCTGGGTAATCTGAGGGAAGATGAGTGAGTTACACTAAAATACTCAACTCATTGAATTCTTGACGGATTTACAGACAGTTTGATTTATTACCAACGTTACGTTGCTATGATTCAGACTAAATGTTAAAATCACAACTTTTCGTTTTGCATGCAGTTAAATCTCTACGTGTCTGACGTTCATAACAACCAAGTCGTTTGAGAATCAATTGAAAATTGATCAATCAGTAGCTGTTTCAAAGCTGACATCGATGTGACGAGCGAGCGAGCGGCCCTGGACCAAGATGGCCGCCATGCGACGACATCAGTCCCCACTGGGTCACAGCAGCATGAGCCGTCTGGTGTCTGCGTTTATCTGTGGTTCGAAGCAGAGTGTTAGCGGTGAGAGGAGTTCCTGGACTCGCAAGACCAGATTCCCTCAGACAGAACCTGGCAGAGAAAGAGGATGGATGTTCTGGGAGGAGAAGCTGGCTCTGGGTCTGCTGGTTTTGATGGTCCAGGGGGAGAAGCTGGCTCTGGGTCTGCTGGTTTTGATGGTCCTGGGGGAGAAGCTGGCTCTGGGTCTGCTGGTTTTGATGGTCCAGGGGGAGAAGCTGGCTCTGGGTCTGCTGGTTTTGATGGTCCTGGGGGAGAAGCTGGCTCTGGGTCTGCTGGTTTTGATGGTCCTGGGGGAGAAGCTGGCTCTGGGTCTGCTGGTTTTGATGGTCCTGGGGGAGAAGCTGGCTCTGGGTCTGCTGGTTTTGATGGTCCTGGGGGAGAAGCTGGCTCTGGGTCTGCTGGGTTTGATGGTCCTGGGGGAGAAGCTGGCTCTGGGTCTGCTGGTTTTGATGGTCCTGGGGGAGAAGCTGGCTCTGGGTCTGCTGGTTTTGATGGTCCTGGGGGAGAAGCTGGCTCTGGGTCTGCTGGTTTTGATGGTCCTGGGGGAGAAGCTGGCTCTGGGTCTGCTGGTTTTGATGGTCCTGGGGGAGAAGCTGGCTCTGGGTCTGCTGGTTTTGATGGTCCAGGGGGAGAAGCTGGCTCTGGGTCTGCTGGTTTTGATGGTCCGGGGGGAGAAGCTGGCTCTGGGTCTGCTGGTTTTGATGGTCCGGGGGGAGAAGCTGGCTCTGGGTCTGCTGGTTTTGATGGTCCGGGGGAGAAGCTGGCTCTGGGTCTGCTGGTTTTGATGGTCCTGGGGGAGAAGCTGGCTCTGGGTCTGCTGGTTTTGATGGTCCAGGGGGAGAAGCTGGCTCTGGGTCTGCTGGTTTTGATGGTCCTGGGGGAGAAGCTGGCTCTGGGTCTGCTGGTTTTGATGGTCCTGGGGGAGAAGCTGGCTCTGGGTCTGCTGGTTTTGATGGTCCAGGGGGAGAAGCTGGCTCTGGGTCTGCTGGTTTTGATGGTCCTGGGGGAGAAGCTGGCTCTGGGTCTGCTGGTTTTGATGGTCCTGGGGGAGAAGCTGGCTCTGGGTCTGCTGGTTTTGATGGTCCTGGGGGAGAAGCTGGCTCTGGGTCTGCTGGTTTTGATGGTCCTGGGGGAGAAGCTGGCTCTGGGTCTGCTGGTTTTGATGGTCCAGGGGGAGAAGCTGGCTCTGGGTCTGCTGGTTTTGATGGTCCAGGGGAGAAGCTGGCTCTGGGTCTGCTGGTTTTGATGGTCCTGGGGGAGAAGCTTGCTCTGGGTCTGCTGGTTTTGATGGTCCTGGGGGAGAAGCTGGCTCTGGGTCTGCTGGTTTTGATGGTCCGGGGGAGAAGCTGCTCTGGGTCTGCTGGTTTTGATGGTCCGGGGGGGAGAAGCTGGCTCTGGGTCTGCTGGTTTTGATGGTCCAGGGGGAGAAGCTGGCTCTGGGTCTGCTGGTTTTGATGGTCCTGGGGGAGAAGCTGGCTCTGGGTCTGCTGGTTTTGATGGTCCAGGGGGAGAAGCTGGCTCTGGGTCTGCTGGTTTTGATGGTCCAGGGGGAGAAGCTGGCTCTGGGTCTGCTGGTTTTGATGGTCCGGGGGGAGAAGCTGGCTCTGGGTCTGCTGGTTTTGATGGTCCTGGGGGAGAAGCTGGCTCTGGGTCTGCTGGTTTTGATGGTCCTGGGGGAGAAGCTGGCTCTGGGTCTGCTGGTTTTGATGGTCCAGGGGGAGAAGCTGGCTCTGGGTCTGCTGGTTTTGATGGTCCAGGGGGAGAAGCTGGCTCTGGGTCTGCTGGTTTTGATGGTCCTGGGGGAGAAGCTGGCTCTGGGTCTGCTGGTTTTGATGGTCCGGGGGGAGAAGCTGGCTCTGGGTCTGCTGGTTTTGATGGTCCGGGGGGAGAAGCTGGCTCTGGGTCTGCTGGTTTTGATGGTCCTGGGGGAGAAGCTGGCTCTGGGTCTGCTGGTTTTGATGGTCCTGGGGGAGAAGCTGGCTCTGGGTCTGCTGGTTTTGATGGTCCAGGGGGAGAAGCTGGCTCTGGGTCTGCTGGTTTTGATGGTCCAGGGGGAGAAGCTGGCTCTGGGTCTGCTGGTTTTGATGGTCCAGGGGGAGAAGCTGGCTCTGGGTCTGCTGGTTTTGATGGTCCGGGGGGAGAAGCTGGCTCTGGGTCTGCTGTAGAGGTCGACCGATTTATCGGCCGGCCGATATATCGGGCTGATACTTGGACATTTTTCTCCATCGGCCGCATCGTCTTTTAAAAATCCGATTGTTGTATAAAATGATGCAATTTTTGATCAGGCACATGTGCGGGCAACTAAAGCTGCCGCTCAAGAAAGGACCCCTGTGCCGCTGCTGCATCATTTCTGTCAGAGCGGAGCGTGCTCGGTGGAATCCAGGCCGTGGAAAAAGCTGCTCCTGCTGCATCTGCAGTGAATCATGGATTTGTTGAACATTTCAACGTTTTTGTGGCTCCAGTCTGCAGCAGATCAGTGTTTACTGCAGAAAAACGTTTGGCCGGGGAGAGCGTGGTGCCGCGGTGCTAATGCTGCTAATGCTGCTAACGCTGCTAACGTTGCTAATGCTGCTAATGCTGCTAATGCTGCTAATGCTGCTAACGCTGCTAATGCTGCTAATGCTGCTAATGCTGCTAATGCTGCTAACGCTGCTAATGCTGCTAACGCTGCTAACGTTGCTAACGCTGCTAACGTTGCCGTGTTCGACCGTCGGAGAGTTTTTTTTTCCTTCTGTTTCTCCGTTGTCCGGGCGCTGCGCGGCGTGGGCAGGGCGCCCGGACCGACAAGATCTGGCAGAAACCCTGCATGTTGTCAACTTCAAATGCTACTGTGTGATAAGTTTTAGCATTAAGAGATCAGCTGGTCTGAGCTGACTTTACTTGTGCGTGTTCAACCGTGTTGGTGAAAACACACCACTACTGTAGTTAACAACAGAACAAGGTAAATAGGAGGAAATGGCGAGAGTAAAAGAGTAAATAATCAGTCATGGGGCTTTTTGTGAAGCATGTATCAGCCACCCGCAAATTCCTCCACATAACGCATGACCGGAGTTCTGTTTTTATTTGTATGTATGGCTTTTTTTACAGCCTTGTTTCTGACTACTTTTGTTCAAATTATATTAAAGTTTAAATTTCTTTTTTGACACTTTAAGAGGAGTGTGAATGTTTACTACTGCTTGTTACATTGTGTGTTTACTCAGACAAAATATTTCATTGTTTTGAAAGCTGAATAAATGTTCAGAGGACTGGACACCACTTGTAATAGATTTCTTTTAGTTGCTCAGAAATTGCTGCATTTTACAAAAATGTGATATATATATATATATATATATGTATGTGTGTGTATATTAAAAAATTGGCCTAAATATCACATTGGAAAAATTGACTATGCCTATCGGCACAAATTTGGAAAGTATCGGCATCAGCCCCCAGAAAACCCATATCGGTCGACCTCCAGTCTGCTGGCTTTGATGGTCCGAGGGGAGAAGCTGGCTCTGAGTCTGCTGGTTTTGGTGGTTTTGGTCTGGGATGGGGGGCCATGGGGGGCCGGGCCGCTCCTGTCCTGTTTGGTTTGAAAACTTCTTTTAATTTGAAATTTAAAGATGAATATTTTATTGTGGTAAACAGCTTTGACTTGAAGAAGTAAACTTAAATGGAGCAAGTTTCCATGTTGACCCGTCAGTTTACCCGTTGACCCGTCAGTTTCCATGTTGACCCGTCAGTTTACCCGTTGACCCGTCAGTTTACCCGTTGACCCGTCAGTTTACCCGTTGACCCGTCAGTTTACCCGTTGACCCGTCAGTTTACCTGTTGACCCGTCAGTTTACCCGTTGACCCGTCAGTTTACCCGTTGACCCGTCAGTTTACCTGTTGACCCGTCAGTTTACCTGTTGACCCGTCAGTTTACCCGTTGACCCGTCAGTTTCCATGTTGACCCGTCAGTTTACCCGTTGACCCGTCAGTTTCCATGTTGACCCGTCAGTTTACCCGTTGACCCGTCAGTTTACCCGTTGACCCGTCAGTTTACCCGTTGACCCGTCAGTTTACCTGTTGACCCGTCAGTTTCCATGTTGACCCGTCAGTTTACCCGTTGACCCGTCAGTTTCCATGTTGACCCGTCAGTTTACCTGTTGACCCGTCAGTTTACCCGTTGACCCGTCAGTTTACCCGTTGACCCGTCAGTTTACCCGTTGACCCGTCAGTTTACCCGTTGACCCGTCAGTTACCCGTTGACCCGTCAGTTTACCTGTTGACCCGTCAGTTTACCCGTGACCCGTCAGTTTACCCGTTGACCCGTCAGTTTACTCGTTGACCCGTCAGTTTACCTGTTGACCCGTCAGTTTACCCGTTGACCCGTCAGTTTACCGTTGACCCGTCAGTTTACCCGTTGACCTGTCAGTTTACCTGCTGACTTGTCAGTTTACCCGTTGACCCGTCAGTTTACCCGTTGACCCGTCAGTTTACCTGCTGACTTGTCAGTTTACCTGCTGACTTGTCAGTTTACCCGTTGACCCGTCAGTTTACCCGTTGACCCGTCAGTTTACCTGCTGACTTGTCAGTTTACCCGTTGACCCGTCAGTTTACCCGTTGACCCGTCAGTTTACCTGTTGACCCGTCAGTTTACCCGTTGACCCGTCAGTTTACCCGTTGACCCATCAGTTTACCTGTTGACCCGTCAGTTTACCCGTTGACCCGTCAGTTTACCCGTTGACCCGTCAGTTTACTCGTTGACCCGTCAGTTTACCTGTTGACCCGTCAGTTTACCCGTTGACCCGTCAGTTTACCCGTTGACCCGTCAGTTTACCCGTTGACCTGTCAGTTTACCTGCTGACTTGTCAGTTTACCCGTTGACCCGTCAGTTTACCCGTTGACCCGTCAGTTTACCCGTTGACCCGTCAGTTTACCCGTTGACCTGTCAGTTTACCTGCTGACTTGTCAGTTTACCCGTTGACCCGTCAGTTTACCCGTTGACCCGTCAGTTTACCTGCTGACTTGTCAGTTTACCCGTTGACCCGTCAGTTTACCTGCTGACTTGTCAGTTTACCTGTTGACCCGTCAGTTTACCCGTTGACCCGTCAGTTTACCTGTTGACCCGTCAGTTTATCCGTTGACCCGTCAGTTTACCCGTTGACCCGTCAGTTTACCTGCTGACTTGTCAGTTTATCTGTTTACCCGTCAGTTTACCCGTTGACCCGTCAGTTTACCTGTTGACCCGTCAGTTTACCTATTGACCCGTCAGTTTATCCGTTGACCCGTCAGTTTACCCGTTGACCCGTCAGTTTACCCGTTGACCCGTCAGTTTACCTGCTGACTTGTCAGTTTATCTGTTTACCCGTCAGTTTACCCGTTGACCTGTCAGTTTACCCGTTGACCCGTCAGTTTACCCGTTGACCCGTCAGTTTACCTGTTTACCTGTCAGTTTACCTGCTGACCCGTCAGTTTATCCGTTGACCCGTCAGTTTATCCGTTGACCCGTCAGTTTACCCGTTGACCCGTCAGTTTACCTGCTGACTTGTCAGTTTACCCGTTGACCCGTCAGTTTACCCGTTGACCCGTCAGTTTACCTGCTGACTTGTCAGTTACCTGTTGACCCGTCAGTTTACCCGTTGACCCGTCAGTTTACCTGTTGACCCGTCAGTTTATCCGTTGACCCGTCAGTTTACCCGTTGACCCGTCAGTTTACCTGCTGACTTGTCAGTTTATCTGTTTACCCGTCAGTTTACCCGTTGACCCGTCAGTTTACCTGTTGACCCGTCAGTTTACCTATTGACCCGTCAGTTTATCCGTTGACCCGTCAGTTTACCCGTTGACCCGTCAGTTTACCCGTTGACCCGTCAGTTTACCTGCTGACTTGTCAGTTTATCTGTTTACCCGTCAGTTTACCCGTTGACCTGTCAGTTTACCCGTTGACCCGTCAGTTTACCCGTTGACCTGTCAGTTTACCTGCTGACCCGTCAGTTTATCCGTTGACCCGTCAGTTTATCCGTTGACCCGTCAGTTTACCCGTTGACCCGTCAGTTTACCTGTTTACCTGTCAGTTTACCTGCTGACTTGTCAGTTTATCCGTTGACCCGTCAGTTTATCCGTTGACCTGTCAGTTTACCTGTTGATTGGTCTGATTGGTCTGTTTTTCAGAATTTGCAGTGGGAGCTGGGGCCAGCAGCGCTCTCTGAACACTGGTGAGTTTCCACAAACGACAACAGACACAGATCACTGTTAACAAACAGCTAGTTAGGAAACATCAGCACTGACAGGAGAACTCTGGCTGCACAGCATCAACCTCTGACTGTCAAACAGCAGTCTGACTGTAGTACAGGAAGCCGTGAGCCGTTTAGTCTGATAACTGCTGGAGCGGATTTGGTTTAATGGGACTATGAGGGACTGTGTCAGTGGAGACGGAGCCCTCTAGTGGTCATAGAGCGCTACTGCCAACAACAATGAAATGGTTGAGAATGGCAGGTCCACCTATATCCGTAAACTGGTGGTAGCGAATAAGAAAAACCCTCAAGTGCTGTTTGATACAAGTAAGTCTTTCGTTTGCCCTGCTGCTCCTGTCACCCCTGTTTTCACCGAAGCCGACAGCCAGGCTTTCCTGAATTTTTTCGCTGATGAAATCAAGAAGCTCAAGGACAACATGCCGCCCGCTCAGTGTGGTGCCTCGGCTGCTACTGAGCCGATTTCCAGCTTGTGGTTCACCTTTGAGTCTTTAACTCGACACGGCGTTACACGGCGGTTAGAAGTTCCGGTTACACGTGTAGAAAAAACTGTAAATGTTGACAGCCTCAGCCGTGACTGTAGAGCAACAATCCGACTGTAAAAACAGACTGACTGGAGAACAACAATCTGTGAGTGTAGAACATTCTGCTGGATAAAAGAAAGCCAGGTTAATCCTGAAGTTAGTTGGATAAAAGAAAACCAGGACAATTATCGAGTCAGCTGTAAAATGGAAAAGCAGGGTAATTATGAAGTTATCTGGATAAGAGAAACAGAACAGGGGAACCCTGAAGCTGGCGGGGTCGGCTGGGTTTCCAGAGAAGTCCTGGTTCAATATAAAGTTAGCTAGATAAGAGGAAGTCAGGTTAACTCTGAAGATCAGTCCTGACGAGAAAATCCAGTTTGGTGGTGCGGGACTCTGGAGGCGTCTGACTGCTGCCATCACATCTTTGGACCAATCAGCTCCATCTGTGTCTGCAGGCCATGGTTCTCGTCTCCGCCCCCGGCCAATCACAGTCCTGCTTGTGACAGGAAGTGGTTACCTTGGTTACCACTTCTATCGCAAGGGGGGTCAGGAAGAGGATGGAACTCTGCCTTCTTTGGCCACGCCCACGCAGGTATGTTCTAACAGGTGTAGCTTTGGCCACACCCACACAAGTACAGCCACACCCATCTGTGACCGAGTGTCTCGTCTCATGTCTTCCTCAGCTCTGTGGAACCTTCCTCAGCTCTGTGGAACCTGCATTTCATGTTCTGTGGTTCTGTTGTTCTGTCCTTTGAGTACCTTTGGTGTTGTGTTCCGTGTTGTTTGGCGAGTTGAATATTCCATTCCATCCCGATCTCGTCTGAAAGGATCCTTTCAGAACATGATCTAGAACTGGTTGGAACCCTGTGAGATTCTTCTCTTCATTTCCTGTCGTCAGTGTGATAAACGGCGCTCCGCCGGTCCACGGCGTTCTCTCCTCCACCTGCCCACACATGTGTGGCCCCGCCCACCCCGTGCCCCCCCTCCCCCCGGGGGGGGGGGGGGGGGCACGGGTTCCACGGGTTCTATAGCAGAATTACTACTGCAGCAACACATCAGCAGGGTCAAACCAACCCTCTCAGCACGGTCTGAACCGGCTCACGTTCCGTTGGTGGAGAACCGTCCTCCGCCTGGTGAGTTCTGCTTCACAGGAGGAGGAGCCACATCCAAGGATCAGAGCCGCGCCGCTATGAACTCTGGGCCGCCAGCCGGTTCTCCCTGTGGGAGGTGTTCTGACTCCTCCTGCTGAAAACCTCAACAGTCAGAAGGATGGCGATTTCCCCCCCATGGCCCGCCCACCCTGTGCCCCCCACCCCCCCACCCCGTGGCCCCGCCCACCCCCAGTCCATTGGATCTGTGCTCCCCTCCTGTGACGAAGGTCATGTGACCTGGCTTCCCCAGCAACCTGGAGACGGCGGTCTCCGTAGCCCCGGTACAGGAGAAGCCTTCTCCTGTTTCCTCCACCTGCAGGTGGCGCTGTACAGCTCCCTCCTGAGCCGTGTCTCTGTCCTCCACCTGCAGGTGGCGCTGTACAGCTCCCTCCTGAGCCGTGTCTCTGTCCTCCACCTGCAGGTGGCGCTGTACAGCTCCCTCCTGAGCCGTGTCTCTGTCCTCCACCTGCAGGTGGCGCTGTACAGCTCCCTCCTGAGCCGTGTCTCTGTCCTCCACCTGCAGGTGGCGCTGTACAGCTCCCTCCTGAGCCGTGTCTCTGTCCTCCACCTGCAGGTGGCGCTGTACAGCTCCCTCCCCACCCGGCTGCTGTCTCGGGGGTGGGGCCGTCTGAATGGGGTGGAGCTGCCCTCCTGGCTCCGGACGCCCGTCCTCTCTCTTTACATCTGGACCTTTGGAGTCAACATGGAGGTGGGCAGGACCGGGCGGTTCTCTCACTGGCTCTTACTGTTCTGTCAGGTTCTCTTCAGGGTTCTCCGTCTGTCTCCAGGAAGCCGCCGAACAAGATTTGCATCAATACAAAAATTTAGGGGAATTTTTTCGTCGCCGTCTGAAACCAGCAGTCCGGCCGCTCTGCGCCTCCTCCTGCCTGGTGAGAACCTCCTCCGTTCTGCGGTGGAACACTCTGGAGAACCAGACTGATGGGAGGAGAACCTGTAGAACTACAATCATGGGAGGAGATCCTATGGGAGTGGCTAGTGTGACGTCACAAGTCACTTCTGGCTCCAGGGCTTCCAGCGCGCAATGTAAACAGAACGGCTGTTGCCAAAGAACCGGTCACTTTTTCACGGTGACAGGGTATTTTGCTGACTTTCCAAAGTCAGTGAAGAGGCTCTAAACTCTTACAACTCAAACCGAGCTGTAAATGTTTCTGTGGAGACAGGAGGAAGTCTGAAAGGGAAAGTCCAGGCTTCAATGAAAAACAACATTTACGAGGTTGAGGTGAGTGAGTAGGTGGCTAGCTAGCGTTAACACGAGGGTGTCAGTTGTCGCATCAAGCTGTGTAACTTAACTATTAATTATCTATGTTAGAACTGGGTTCTGTCTGTCTGCTGTTTGGACAACTTACAGTTTATTCTAGAAGTGTCATCCAGGGAAATAATTTTAAACCAAACCTCAAACACGCCATAAAGCAGAAGCAGCACACATTCAGTACAGGTTAAAAAGGAAAAGAATAATAATAATAAAGCCCTTACAGAATATCTAATAATATCCCCCCTTGTGGGATTAATAAAGGATTATTAACTTTGGATAACTCCGCTGGTCCATCCTGCCACGGAGAGGAGGCAGTTTTAACAGTGTGCAAAGACGCACAGCTGCTGCAGAGCAGCTTCAGATCCAGCGGGGGGCGCTGCTGTTCAGCCCTGAAAAGATGTGACTTTATTTTGTTCTGTGCAGTTTTACACAATATTGTACTGGCCGATAGTTACTGTTGATGCGCCGGCGCCACGAGAGGAGCTGATGTGGGAACCAGCAGGACCTGAAGAACCGTGACTGAAATGTAAATAAACTCTAAAGTTTAGCAAATGATTCATTTAATCAGTGATGTGAAGCAGCCTGGAAATAATATCAGCTGAAGGGAGATTAAATACAGACAGAGGACGTTTAGCCAAAAATTTTATTTAGACTTCTATAAATTGTCTTTAATTTAAGCAGCAGCGGGGGGCACGCGCCGCCCTCGTGGACTGAGTCCCGGTCCGCTCCGTCCAGGGTCATTATTTGTAATATCAGTAAAAACAATATAATGATGTAACATCAGAGGAAAGCAGTAGTAGGAAATGGTTTTGTTGACATCGTTCCGGTTGTTACAACACGGGACACAGCACCGCACCATACGCTTTGGACACGGAAGTGACGTATTCAGCTTCGATGACGGAGCTACTAGCCATTCCCATAGAACCATGCTCACAGGAACAAAACCCGCAGAACCACGCTTAGAGGAGAAGCTGTATAACCGGACTCAGGGGAGACTTTCTGTAGAACCTGACTCTCAGTGGTTCTGTTTCCACAGATCAGTAGATTTGTATATTATTATTTGTGCAGAACAGTGGCAGTTAATGGAGCATTTCCTGATAATGAGGACAGAACCCTGAGGAACCCTGTTTAACTTTAGTCTAGGTTCGAGGACAGAACCCTGAGGAACTCTTGAGAGTGGTGAGCAGGATGTGGAAGGAAACTCGTGGCTCGTGATTTCTCTGGTTCCGTGTTGACACTCTGTGTTCCTGCAGTTGTCTCCAGCTGATGGGAAGATCCTGCACTTTGGTAAAGTGAAGAACTCGGAGGTGGAGCAGGTGAAGGGGGTCACATACAGCCTGGAGAACTTCCTGGGTCCTCAGAGGACGGAGAACACGGGTAAAACTGGACCCAGTCCATCTGAACTCCACAAAAATCCAATCAGAACGGAGTCATTGCAGTGTAGCTGGACATGATGAAGTAATGGAGTGCATCTCATTATAATCTGAAGTTCTCACTGATGGCTGTTCTGTTTCTGAGTGATCTTGGCTGGTTGGTTCTTTTGGGAACTGTTTAGTCTTCACTGGTAAATGTTGATTGGTTGGTTTTGTTTTGTGTCAGATCGTTGAGATCTGCTCTGTGTTGATTGGTGGGGTCTGCTCTGTGTTGATTGGTGGGGTCTGCTCTGTGTTGATTGGTGGGCTCTGCTCTGTGTTGATTGGTTTGGTCTGCTCTGTGTTGATTGGTGGGCTCTGCTCTGTGTTGATTGGTTTGGTCTGCTCTGTGTTGATTGGTGGGGTCTGCTCTGTGTTGATTGGTTCGGTCTGCTCTGTGTTGATTGGTGGGCTCTGCTCTGTGTTGATTGGTTTGGTCTGCTCTGTGTTGATTGGTTTGGTCTGCTCTGTGTTGATTGATGGGCTCTGCTCTGTGTTGATTGGTTTGGTCTCCTCTGTGTTGATTGGTTTGGTCTGCTCTGTGTTGATTGGTGGGGTCTGCTCTGTGTTGATTGGTTTGGTCTGCTCTGTGTTGATTGGCGGGGCCTGCTCTGTGTTGATTGGTGGGGTCTGGTCTGTGTTGATTGGTGGGGTCTGCTCTGTGTTGATTGGTGGGGTCTGCTCTGTGTTGATTGGTTTGGTCTGCTCTGTGTTGATTGGTTTGGTCTGCTCTGTGTTGATTGGTTCGGTCTGCTTTGTGTTGATTGATGGGCTCTGCTCTGTGTTGATTGGTTTGGTCTGCTCTGTGTTGATTGGTGGGGTCTGCTCTGTGTTGATTGGTTTGGTCTGCTCTGTGTTGATTGGTGGGGTCTGCTCTGTGTTGATTGGTGGGGTCTGCTCTGTGTTGATTGGTTTGGTCTGCTCTGTGTTGATTGGTGGGGTCTGCTCTGTGTTGATTGGTTTGGTCTGCTCTGTGTTGATTGGTGGGGTCTGCTCTGTGTTGATTGGTGGGGTCTGCTCTGTGTTGATTTGCGGGCCCTGCTCTGTGTTGATTGGTTTGGTCTGCTCTGTGTTGATTGGTGGGGTCTGCTCTGTGTTGATTGGTTTGGTCTGCTCTGTGTTGATTGGTTTGGTCTGCTCTGTGTTGATTGGTTTGGTCTGCTCTGTGTTGATTGGTTCGGTCTGCTTTGTGTTGATTGATGGGCTCTGCTCTGTGTTGATTGGTTTGGTCTGCTCTGTGTTGATTGGTGGGGTCTGCTCTGTGTTGATTGGTGGGGTCTACTCTGTGTTGATTGGTTTGGTCTGCTCTGTGTTGATTGGTGGGGTCTGCTCTGTGTTGATTGGTTTGGTCTGCTCTGTGTTGATTGGTGGGGTCTGCTCTGTGTTGATTGGTTTGGTCTGCTCTGTGTTGATTGGTGGGGTCTGCTCTGTGTTGATTGGTGGGGTCTGCTCTGTGTTGATTGGTTTGGTCTGCTCTGTGTTGATTGGTGGGGTCTGCTCTGTGTTGATTGGTTTGGTCTGCTCTGTGTTGATTGGTGGGGTCTGCTCTGTGTTGATTGGTGGGGTCTGCTCTGTGTTGATTTGCGGGCCCTGCTCTGTGTTGATTGGTTTGGTCTGCTCTGTGTTGATTGGCGGGCCCTGCTCTGTGTTGATTGTTGGGGTCTGCTCTGTGTTGATTGGTGGGGTCTGCTCTGTGTTGATTGTTGGGGTCTGCTCTGTGTTGATTGGTTTGGTCTGCTCTGTGTTGATTGGTTTGGTCTGCTCTGTCTTGATTGGTTTGGTCTGCTCTGTGTTGATTGGTTTGGTCTGCTCTGTGTTGATTGGTTCGGTCTGCTTTGTGTTGATTGATGGGCTCTGCTCTGTGTTGATTGGTTTGGTCTGCTCTGTGTTGATTGGTTCGGTCTGCTCTGTGTTGATTGGTTTGGTCTGCTCTGTGTTGATTGGTGGGGTCTGCTCTGTGTTGATTGGTGGGGTCTGCTCTGTGTTGATTGGTGGGGCCTGCTCTGTGTTGATTGGTGGGGTCTGCTCTGTGTTGATTGGTTTGGTCTGCTCTGTGTTGATTGGTGGGGTCTGCTCTGTGTTGATTGGTGGGGTCTGCTCTGTGTTGATTGGTGGGGTCTGCTCTGTGTTGATTGGCGGGGTCTGCTCTGTGTTGATTGGTTCGGTCTGCTCTGTGTTGATTGGTTTGGTCTGCTCTGTGTTGATTGGCGGGCCCTGCTCTGTGTTGATTGGTGGGGTCTGCTCTGTGTTGATTGGTGGGGTCTGCTCTGTGTTGATTGGTTCGGTCTGCTCTGTGTTGATTGGTGGGGTCTGCTCTGTGTTGATTGGTTTGGTCTGCTCTGTGTTGATTGGTTTGGCCTGCTCTGTTGTGTCCTGATAGACTGCCTCCTTGTGTCTCCAGTTCCAGACTCGTCCCCGCTGTCCTTCAGGGACCGTCTGATGTCCTCTCCGGATCATGACTTGTTCCACGTGGTGGTCTACCTGGCTCCAGGGGACTACCACTGCTTCCACTCTCCCACTGACTGGAGGGTGGAGCACCGACGCCACTTCCCAGGTGAGGGTTGGTTCCTCCAGTGCTGTCGGCCCTGGTCCCCTCACAGAAACCCCTCTGGTCCCCCCTCTGGTTCCCTCTCTGGTTCCCTCTCTGGTTCCCCCTCTGGTCCCCCCTCTGGTCCCCCTCTGGTCCCCCCTCTGGTTCCCTCTCTGGTTCCCTCTCTGGTTCCCCCTCTGGTCCCCCTCTGGTCTCCCCTCTGGTCCCCCCTCTGGTTCCCCCTCTGGTTCCCTCTCTGGTCCCCCCTCTGGTCCCCCCTCTGGTCCCCCCTCTGGTCCCCCCTCTGGTTCCCCCTCTGGTCCCCTCTCTGGTTCCCCCTCTGGTCCCCCATTATGGTTCCCCCTCTGGTCCCCCCTCTGGTCCCCTCTCTGGTTCCCCCTCTGGTTCCCTCTCTGGTCCCCTCTCTGGTCCCCCCTCTGGTCCCCCCTCTGGTCCCCCCTCTGGTCCCCTCTCTGGTCCCCCCTCTGGTCCCCTCTCTGGTCCCCCTCTGGTCTCCCCTCTGGTCCCCCCTCTGGTTCCCCCTCTGGTCCCCCCTCTGGTTCCCCCTCTGGTCCCCCCTCTGGTCCCCTCTCTGGTTCCCTCTCTGGTTCCCCCTCTGGTCCCCCCTCTGGTCCCCCTCTGGTCCCCCCTCTGGTTCCCTCTCTGGTTCCCTCTCTGGTTCCCCCTCTGGTCCCCTCTGGTCTCCCCTCTGGTCCCCCCTCTGGTTCCCCCTCTGGTCCCCCCTCTGGTTCCCCCTCTGGTTCCCTCTCTGGTCCCCCCTCTGGTCCCCCCTCTGGTCCTCCCTCTGGTCCCCCCTCTGGTTCCCCCTCTGGTCCCCTCTCTGGTTCCCCCTCTGGTCCCCCATTATGGTTCCCCCTCTGGTTCCCTCTCTGGTCCCCCCTCTGGTTCCCCCTCTGGTCCCCCTCTGGTCCCCTCTCTGGTCCCCCCTCTGGTCCCCTCTCTGGTCCCCCTCTGGTCCCCCCTCTGGTCCCCTCTCTGGTCCCCCCTCTGGTCCCCCTCTGGTCCCCCCTCTGGTCCCCCCTCTGGTCCCCCTCTGGTCCCCCCTCTGGTCCCCTCTCTGGTCCCCCCTCTGGTCCCCCCTCTGGTCCCCTCTCTGGTCCCCCCTCTGGTCCCCCCTCTGGTTCCCCCTCTGGTCCCCCCTCTGGTCCCCCTCTGGTCCCCCTCTGGTCCCCCCTCTGGTCCCCCTCTGGTTCCCCCTCTGGTCCCCCTCTGGTCCCCCCCTCTGGTCCCCCCTCTGGTCCCCTCTCTGGTCCCCCCTCTGGTCCCCTCTCTGGTCCCCCCTCTGGTTCCCTCTCTGGTTCCCCCTCTGGTTCCCCCTCTGGTCCCCCTCTGGTCCCCCCTCTGGTCCCCTCTCTGGTTCCCCCTCTGGTCCCCCCTCTGGTCCCCTCTCTGGTTCCCCCTCTGGTCCCCCCTCTGGTCCCCCTCTGGTCCCCCCTCTGGTCCCCCCTCTGGTCCCCTCTCTGGTTCCCCCTCTGGTCCCCCTCTGGTCCCCCCTCTGGTCCCCTCTCTGGTTCCCCCTCTGGTCCCCCCTCTGGTCCCCCTCTGGTCCCCCCTCTGGTCCCCCCTCTGGTCCCCTCTCTGGTTCCCCCTCTGGTCCCCCTCTGGTCCCCCCTCTGGTCCCCTCTCTGGTCCCCCCTCTGGTTCCCTCTCTGGTTCCCCCTCTGGTTCCCCCTCTGGTCCCCCTCTGGTCCCCCCTCTGGTCCCCCCTCTGGTCCCCCTCTGGTCCCCCCTCTGGTCCCCCTCTGGTCCCCCCTCTGGTCCCCTCTCTGGTCCCCCCTCTGGTCCCCTCTCTGGTCCCCCCTCTGGTCCCCCCTCTGGTCCCCCCTCTGGTCCCCCTCTGGTCCCCCCTCTGGTTCCCTCTCTGGTTCCCCCTCTGGTTCCCCCTCTGGTCCCCCTCTGGTCCCCCCTCTGGTCCCCCCTCTGGTCCCCCTCTGGTCCCCCCTCTGGTCCCCCTCTGGTCCCCCCTCTGGTCCCCTCTCTGGTCCCCCCTCTGGTCCCCTCTCTGGTCCCCCCTCTGGTCCCCCCTCTGGTCCCCTCTCTGGTTCCCCCTCTGGTCCCCCCTCTGGTCCCCTCTCTGGTCCCCCCTCTGGTCCCCCCTCTGGTCCCCTCTCTGGTTCCCCCTCTGGTCCCCCCTCTGGTCCCCCTCTGGTCCCCCCTCTGGTCCCCCTCTGGTCCCCTCTCTGGTTCCCCCTCTGGTCCCCCCTCTGGTCCCCTCTCTGGTTCCCCCTCTGGTCCCCCCTCTGGTCCCCTCTCTGGTTCCCCCTCTGGTCCCCTCTCTGGTTCCCCCTCTGGTCCCCCCTCTGGTCCCCTCTCTGGTTCCCCCTCTGGTCCCCCCTCTGGTCCCCTCTCTGGTTCCCCCTCTGGTCCCCCCTCTGGTCCCCCTCTGGTCCCCCTCTGGTCCCCCCTCTGGTTCCCTCTCTGGTTCCCCCTCTGGTTCCCTCTCTGGTTCCCCCTCTGGTTCCCCCTCTGGTCCCCCTCTGGTCCCCCCTCTGGTCCCCTCTCTGGTTCCCCCTCTGGTCCCCCCTCTGGTCCCCTCTCTGGTTCCCCCTCTGGTCCCCTCTCTGGTCCCCCCTCTGGTCCCCCCTCTGGTCCCCTCTCTGGTTCCCCCTCTGGTCCCCCCTCTGGTCCCCCTCTGGTCCCCCCTCTGGTCCCCCTCTGGTCCCCTCTCTGGTTCCCCCTCTGGTCCCCCCTCTGGTCCCCTCTGGTCCCCCCTCTGGTCCCCCCTCTGGTCCCCTCTCTGGTTCCCCCTCTGGTCCCCCCTCTGGTCCCCCTCTGGTCCCCCTCTGGTCCCCCCTCTGGTCCCCTCTCTGGTCCCCCCTCTGGTCCCCCTCTGGTCTCCTCTCTGGTCTCCTCTCTGGTCCCCCCCTCTGGTCCCCTCTCTGGTTCCTCCTCTGGTCCCCCCTCTGGTCCCCTCTCTGGTTCCCCCTCTGGTCCCCCCTCTGGTCCCCCCTCTGGTCCCCTCTCTGGTTCCCCCTCTGGTCCCCTCTCTGGTCCCCCCTCTGGTCCCCTCTCTGGTCCCCCCCTCTGGTCCCCCTCTGGTCTCCTCTCTGGTCTCCTCTCTGGTCCCCCCTCTGGTCCCCTCTCTGGTCCCCCCTCTGGTCCCCCTCTGGTCTCCTCTCTGGTCCCCCCTCTGGTCCCCCTCTGGTCTCCTCTCTGGTCTCCTCTCTGGTCCCCCCTCTGGTCCCCTCTCTGGTCCCCCCTCTGGTCCCCCTCTGGTCTCCTCTCTGGTCTCCTCTCTGGTCCCCCCTCTGGTCCCCTCTCTGGTTCCTCCTCTGGTCCCCCCTCTGGTCCCCCTCTGGTCTGTGATGGTCCTCCCGGTTCTGTCCAGGGTCCCTGCTGTCGGTCAGTCCGGGCGTGGCCCGCTGGGTCAGAGAGCTGTTCTGCCTTAACGAGCGGGTGGTTCTGAGCGGCCAATGGCAGCACGGCTTCTTCTCCTACACGGCGGTTGGAGCCACCAACGTGGGATCCATCAGGATCTACTTTGATCAGGTGACTCGGCGGACGCCGCCTGACGCCCGGCGCCAGAACGCCACGTCTGATTGGAGCCTTTGTTTCCTCTTCAGGAGCTGCAGACCAACGCGCCTCGCTACAGGGAGGGCTCCTTCAACGACCGCAGCTACGTCTCCAGGGGTGGCGAGGCGGATGGGGGCGTGGCCTTAAGGACGGGTGGCGAGGCGGATGGGGGCGTGGCCTTAAGGACGGGTGGCGAGGCAGATGGGGGCGTGGCCTTAAGGAGGGGCGACGCGGTGGGAGAGTTCAACCTGGGATCCACCATCGTTCTGCTCTTCGAGGCTCCCAAAGACTTCAGCTTCAGCCTGCAGCCCGGGCAGCCAATCAGAGTAGGGGAGGGCCTCGGCAGCCTTCGCTTGGCTGAGGACACCCAGGGGGCGGAGCTTAATCCAGCGCCGGTCTGAAGAGCAGTACAAAGGGATTATGGGAAAGGTGTGTCTCCACAGGAGGCGTGGCGTCTGTTTTCTTGTCAAATAATGAAGTGTCTGATCTGTTCTTTAATTTTGTAACAAAACAAATAAAAGGCAAATTAAAAATCAAACCTTTTCCCTCACCTTCTCCCTGGTCAGGAGCTGCGTACCGAAGCTGTTCACAAAACACACAACTCAAGAAACTGTTTTTATTAGTTCCTGTCTGAGAAACAGGTCAGTTTGAAGATGATTAGTTCCCATCCTGAAGTGTCATTAGCTCCGCCCAGGGCTCCCAGCCAATAGGAGGGAGACAGTTAGCTCCGCCCAGGGCTCAGGGCCAATAGGAGGGAGACGGTTAGCCCCGCCCAGGGCAGCACAACAGGCAGCAGAGCCAATAGGAGGGAGGCGGGCAGCAGTTGCCATAGCGATGGAATCGGGGCTCGGCGAGACCTCCATGTGACCAAGCATCATCTGCAGCCTCCTTTCCCAGCCAGGGCGTCCCGTCCCGGGACACGTCTCCGCCCCGGGACACGTCTCCGCCCGGGACGCCGGAGCTCCAGGAGGATGAGGAGCAGGACGAGGGGCAGGTCTGCTGGGCCTTCAGCCCCAGAAAGGAGGCCAGGTCCAGGTCCAGACCTGCGGCGCCTCCTCGAGGCCGAGGCGTGTTCTGTCGACACTGAGGACACGGGATCCACACCTGCAGGACGGGGGCGGGGCCTACGGGTTAGGGTTATGACAACATGATGGTGAAAGGATGCAGGACAGATGTTGTGTGGATGTATGAATGATTAATGAACGTGTGATGAGGTGATGATGGGTGGATGACGACTCTTCAGTGGTAGATTATGACTGGGTGAGTAATCATCCATTTGTAATCTGACACTGGAGTGATGAGTGAGTGATGTCATTCACCTGTTCATTGATCACGGTGTCCAGCCTCTTCAGGCACCCCTGGCAGAACACGTGGCCACAGTGTAGTCGCCGTGGTAACCGTGTCAGGAGGTCATAGCTGCCAAAACACACAATGCACACCAGATCCTGCTTCTGTCGGGACATCACGGTCTCCATGGAAACGGGAACAGGGGGAGGAGGAAGGGCCCGACCGGTGACCTCCTCCTCCTCTCCTTCTTCTTTGGTCCTGTGGTGTAACATTCTGAAAAAGAACACCTCTTTGAAGAAGTTTTATTCCTGATGTCCTTTCGCTCTGTGTTTCATACTCCGAGGCGAGGCCACGCCCCTCAATCAGAGGCCACGCCCCCTCATTCCAAACACACTTCTGATGGCGTTTTGAAGATATAGTGACAGAATGAGAAGGAGTGAGAGAAACTGACGGAGGAGGAGGAGGAGGTACTGAGAAGAAGATATGCTGACGGAGGAGGAGGAGGAGGAGCTGAGATGAAGATATGCTGACGGAGGAGGAGGAGGAGGAGGAGGAGGTGCTGAGATGAAGATATGCTGACGGAGGAGGAGGAGGAGGAGGAGGAGGTGCTGAGATGAAGATATGCTGATGGAGGAGGAGGAGGAGGTGCTGAGATGAAGATATGCTGACGGAGGAGGAGGAGGAGAACACAACCAGTAATCCCAGAATCTTTAAACTGCCATGACTTTCTTAAATTCTTTAATGATAAAATCATAACCATCAGAGGTAAAATCAGTGAAGCGCTTTCCTCAGATCAAGCTCAGGGAATCCAGCCACTGCCTCCACCTGAAATACCTGAAATACTAGATAGTTTCTCATTAGTAAATGGGGCTGAGATTACTTCAATTGTAATGTCTTCTAAAACTTCGACCTGTCTCCTAGATCCAATTCCAACTAAGCTTTTCAAAGATATTCTTCCAGTTATCTTAAATACGATCATAACTATAATAAACACGTCTCTAGAAATTGGCTATGTGCCACAGTCATTTAAATTCGCAGTAATCAAACCACTGCTGAAAAAACCTAATCTTGATCCTGATATTCTAGCTAACTACAGACCGATATCAAATCTGCCTTTTATTTCAAAAGTCCTGGAAAAAGTCGTGGTTAAACAGCTTTACCGCCACCTACAGGACAATAGTTTATTTGAGAAATGTCAGTCAGGATATAGAGCTTATCACAGCACTGAGACTGCGTTAGTTAAAGTCACTAATGACTTGCTATTGGCGACTGACGCAGGTCTAGTCTCAGTCCTGGTTCTCTTAGACCTCAGTGCAGCTTTTGATACAATCGACCACAATATTCTCCTGCAGAGGTTAGAATGTGAGGTCGGCATCAGAGGAAAAGCCCTCTGCTGGTTCAAATCCTATTTATCTAACAGGTACCAATTTGTTCACGTTAACCAACAGTCCTCACCGTGCTCCCAGGTCAGTTATGGGGTTCCTCAAGGGTCCGTGCTCGGGCCAATTTTATTTCTGTTATATATGCTTCCTTTAGGGAACATAATTAGAAGTCACGATATCAGTTTTCATTGCTATGCAGATGACACACAACTGTATTTATCTATGAAACCTGATCAAACTAATCAAATAGACAGACTCAGTGACTGTATCAGAGAAATTAAATCCTGGATGACTACGAACTATCTCCGTCTGAATCCTGGCAAAACAGAGGTCATTATACTAGGCCCCCATAAACTGAGAGAGTGTCTATCTGAACAGATTATCACCTTAGATAACGTCAGTGTATCCTCCTCCTCTACTGTCAGGAACCTCGGGGTCTTATTTGATCAGGATATCTCCTTTAAAGCACACATCAACCTGGCTTGTGAAACAGCATATTTCCACTTGCGCAACATAGCTAAAATAAGAAACATTCTACCTAGAAGCGATGCAGAAAAACTCATCCATGCATTTGTTTCTACTAGACTGGACTACTGCAACTCCCTTCTAGCAGCCTGCCCAAAAAGTACATTAAAAAACTTTCAGTTGGTTCAAAATGCAGCCGCCAGATTATTAACTGGAACTAGAAGATGTGAACACATTACTCCTGTTCTAAAATCTCTTCACTGGCTTCCTGTCGAGTTTAGAGTCAGATTTAAAATCCTTCTCCTCACTTACAAAATCCTAAATGGGATGGCTCCGACCTATCTCCAAGATGCTTTAACGCCTTATCAACCAATCAGAGCACTCTGCTCTCAAAATGCAGGGTTACTGGTAGGGATGGGTACCGAATTTCGGTAATTTTTTGGTACCGACCGAATTCCCGCTGAAGTACCGAGTATCGATTCACGGGAAATCCGTCGGTACCACATTTCGGTACCTGAACGCACCTTTTTTTTTTTTTTTGTCCCTGAATGCACCTTGACATTAAGCATCGGCAGAGCGGAGGACACGGTGACGCGGTGACGTGGGTCCAAAATCTTCGGAGTATTTTGACTCGCAGACCGGGAGCAAATATATAATGTACCGGGAGAGCGGACACGCACACGGGCCGTGAGAGCGGGCGGGGGGGCGGGGGGGGGCTGCCGGCCGGAATACACCCCACTGGCCTGGAACACACCGGCCGTTCGGGAAACCTCCCGATGGCCACCCCATAGACATATGGGCCACCCCGCCCCTGTTCGGAGTTGTTCGCGGGAGGAACAAGCCGCTTCTGCGGCTTCTGCTTCTGCGATGGTCGCTCCCGCTGCATGTCACTTCCTAAACAATGCTCTGCGCATGCGCGGCTCGAAACAAGAGCGCGCGTCGAGGCGGCGACTCCACATGATATGTCATCACGCGAAAGCGGTCCCACGTGGCTTTTGATTAGCATTATGACTGCCCAATCACGAGTTGGAACCACACAATTCTGATCCTCCAGTAAACCTTTGAGTGTTTACTGTAGAGGGGCCTGGTGCTGCTAATGTGAAACATTTTATACAGTCATTTATTCTGAAAGTTGTTTGTTACTGTATGGGCAGCAGGTGCAAATGTGAAACATTTCATACAGCTATTTATTTTGAGTCTATTTTTATGATGTTATTTATTATTGTTATTTATTTAAATTTTTTACTTTATCCCCACACACATTTTTCTCAAGTTTTCTCAAAGTTGAAAATTCTGAAGTTTTGACTATTTTTTTAAATATACAAAATAACTTTAATTACCAAATGCATATTCCCCCCCCCCAAAAAAAAAGTATCGAAAACAGGTACCGAAAAATACCGGTATCGATTCGCAGGTACCGAGTATCGGTATCGTATCGATTCAGATGTGAAAGGTACCCATCCCTAGTTACTGGTGACTGGTGGAAGAGCCTTTAGCTATCAGGCACCGTTTTTATGGAACCAGCTTCCAAGTGGTGTCAAAGAGGCAGACACAGTCTCCACATTTAAGGTTAGGCTCAAGACGATTCTCTTCGATACAGCCTATGATCAGGTCAGCTAGGGACTCTAAACCATCATTATTAAAAGCTGCTCTAGGAGCTAGAATGCTGTGGGAAGTACGGTGCACTGAGCCCTGTCCTCTAATGTCTGAATGTTATTCCCTTTAGTCCGTTCATTGCTTTTCCCCTGCTGTCCCCCCCTTCGAGGGGGAGTCTTCTCCAGTTTCAGTTGCTGACTCCACTATTACGAGGGCCTACGAACAAGCTCCGTCCGGACCGGGAGGACACTCCTGTCGGTCCTGCCTGCGGACTGGCTTCGGTTCTACTTCTGGGATCCGTGGTTCTTGTGCTGGACCGTCCAACGGACTGTCCTCAACATAGTCCTAGGCTTTACTTCTTATTGTCTCATGCTAGCTGTTGCCAAAGCTGTCCGTCCCTGGGAGAGGGATCCCTCCATACTGTGGTTCTCCCCAAGATCTCTTCTTCTCCCACTGGGTTCTGGAGTTTGTTCTTGCCGGATGTGAGGGTCTAAGGTGGTGGTTGCTTCGTTTTGTCTCGTTACTGTGAATTTGACATATTAACATTATGCTTATTCACTGTTTTTACTTTTACCAACCAATGTAACATCTTGAAGCCTCTGAGGCAGCTGCTGTTGTGATACTGGGCTATACAAAAAAAAGAAATTGATAAATTGAATTGATTGATTGATTTTCCTCGGAGCAACAGCCTTGCTCTCAATCAGCTGATTCGTGTGTGCTTCCTCTACAGTCCTCAATAAATCCTCCTTGTGCAGCGTCAACACCTTGACTCATCATCTTTGGCTCTGATCCACCAAAAATTCCACAACAACACCCAACCTGATCAGCCCGCCTCCCAAAGCCCTACGTGTGTGTGCATGAGAGCGGGGGGAGAGGGGGGTCCGGGGGTGCTGTGGCATCCCCGTCACCCAGGAGCCCCCCGATGAAGGACCGGGCCAGGAGCGCCAACCCCCCCCCCCCCCCCCCCCCCCAGGACCAGGGCGGACAGCGACCATGGCCAGAGAGCCACCGACCCAAGAAGCACCTCCCATCATGCATCAGGAGGAGTGGAGGTGAGGACAGACAGGGGGCAGCAGAAGGACCCAGACCCAGGGCCCACCGCCCCCAGACCCACCGGGGCCCCCCCCCCACAGGACACCACACTCTCTCCTCACATACACACCTCCAATCGCCCACACATATACACCCACACACACACACACACATACATACATACATGCTCACAGAAACATACCCACACACACATACACACTTACACATACACAGTCACACACATATACGTACATATCCAGATACACACCCACACACTCACATACACATACATACATACCACTCATACAAAAACATACATACATACTCACACATACACACCCACACACATAAACACATGCACGTACACACACACACCCACCTTCCCCAACCCACTAACCCCCACAGCCCACCACCACCCCCCTATCTACCCCCCATCCGCCCCCCCCCCACCCATCCACCCCAACCCCCTGTCCCCCCCCCCCCACCTCGATGTCCTGGATTCCGGGGCAGCAACCAGACCCCAGGGAATGCACCGACCCAGGGAGCGGCAGCACGCCCGAGCCGACCGGCCCCCCCAGCCAGGCCGACCCCCCCACCCCAATGGAAGGGGACAGCCCCCAGGCACCAGGGCCCAGGGCCCCCAGCCACACCCGCCCCAGGACACCCCGGCTACCGGGACATGAACCGGCACCCACTGACCCCGGCCCCCTGGGGCCCCCGCCCCACCGCCGCCAGACAGCCCCAACAACCGGCGGCCCCCCCACCCCCAATCCAAACCAAACACGAAGACAGCCCCCAGCGAAGCAGCCCAGATCCCGACCCCAAGACAGCGCCAACCACCCGCAGCCATCAGGCCCCCCCCACCAACAACCGACCCTCAAAGAGGAGAGGCCCCCCCCACCAACCACCGCCCCCCAGAGAGGAGAGGCCCCCCCCCACCAACAACCAACCCTCAAAGAGGAGAGGCCCCCCCCACCAACAACCAACCCTCAAAGAGGAGAGGCCCCCCCCACCAACAACCGACCCTCAAAGAGGAGAGGCCCCCCCCACCAACCACCGACCCCCAGAGAGGAGAGGCCCCCCCCACCAACAACCGACCCCCAGAGAGGAGAGGCCCCCCCCACCAACAACCGCCCCCCAGAGAGGAGAGGCCCCCCCCCACCAACCACCGCCCCCCAGAGAGGAGAGGCCCCCCCCACCAACCACCGCCCCCCAGAGAGGAGAGCCCCCCCCACCAACCACCGCCCCCCAGAGAGGAGAGGCCCTCATCTTCCCCTGACAGGAAGTGATGGAGCTGATCACAGGGGACCAGAGGGAACCAGATTCAGCTGATTGATCCTCTGAACAGACAGACATCGTCTCCAAGCTGATATGATCTAATAGAAGATTCTTAAACTGACTGATACTCAGATTACTTCTGGATTTCCAATTTACAAGGATAGTTTTCTTTGCGATGCACAAGATGGTGAGAACCATGTAGACTGAGTTTATTGACATGTTAGTTTCACCCAGATCCCCTCAGAGGCTCAGTGTGGGAGTAGCAGGGATGCTGCAGTGAACCATGTTGACAGGTCTTCACACACCTGAAGCCAGAACCTCTGCACTGGTGAGCAGGACCACAAGGCATGGAGGGAGCTGTCATCATGTTCTCATTGCAGTGTGAACAGATATCAGATTGTGATAGACCCATCTGGAACATCCTTCGTCCTGTGGAATGAATTCTATGCAGAATTTTGAATTGTATTAGTTGTATATTTGAATTCTTTGTCATTTTGAAAGTATTTAAACATATTTGTGACCACGCATTTTGGTCCAAGTTGTTAGATAAGTCAGCCTCCCATTTTAAGGTTGGAAGGAAGATTTCATCTTCTACCTTTGATTATATTTTATATATCTTTGATAGCAACTTTGGGGAACTGAGGTTTAAGAATTCTTCGACCCCGAGAGGTAGCTGCCAGTGCAATTGATTAAAGGTATACTTTTTGCCTATGATAGATTTAAGTTGATGATATTCTAAAAATGCTGTGCTGCTGATTCCATATTGTGAGGTGAGAGTATTGAATGATAGAAAGTTGCCGTTTTCAATGATATGTTCAAGCTGGCTGATTCCTGATAAGTGACTCAGTCGGTCCATCAGTGACTCAGTCAGTCCATCAGTGACTCAGTCGGTCCATCAGTGATTCAGTCGGTCCATCAGTGATTCAGTTGGTCCATCAGTGACTCAGTCGGTCCATCAGTGATTCAATCAGTCCATCAGTGACTCAGTGAGTCCATCAGTCACTCAGTTGGTCCATCAGTGACTCAGTCAGTCCATCAGTGACTCAGTCGGTCCATCAGTGATTCAGTTGGTCCATCAGTGACTCAGTCGGTCCATCAGTGATTCAGTCGGTCCATCAGTGATTCAGTCGGTCCATCAGTGATTCAGTTGGTCCATCAGTGACTCAGTCAGTCCATCAGTGATTCAGTCGGTCCATCAGTGACTCAGTCGGTCCATCAGTGACTCAATTGGTCCATCAGTGATTCAGTCGGTCCATCAGTGATTCAGTCAGTCCATCAGTGATTCAGTCGGTCCATCAGTGATTCAATCAGTCCATCAGTGACTCAGTCGGTCCATCAGTGACTCAGTCGGTCCATCAGTGACTCAATTGGTCCATCAGTGATTCAGTCGGTCCATCAGTGATTCAGTCAGTCCATCAGTGATTCAGTCGGTCCATCAGTGACTCAGTCAGTCCATCAGTGATTCAGTCGGTCCATCAGTGACTCAGTCGGTCCATCAGTGACTCAATTGGTCCATCAGTGATTCAGTCGGTCCATCAGTGATTCAGTCAGTCCATCAGTGATTCAGTCGGTCCATCAGTGACTCAGTCGGTCCATCAGTGATTCAGTCGGTCCATCAGTGATTCAGTCGGTCCATCAGTGACTCAGTCGGTCCATCAGTGATTCAATCAGTCCATCAGTGACTCAGTGAGTCCATCAGTCACTCAGTTGGTCCATCAGTGACTCAGTCAGTCCATCAGTGACTCAGTCGGTCCATCAGTGATTCAGTTGGTCCATCAGTGACTCAGTCGGTCCATCAGTGATTCAGTCGGTCCATCAGTGATTCAGTCGGTCCATCAGTGATTCAGTTGGTCCATCAGTGACTCAGTCAGTCCATCAGTGACTCAGTCAGTCCATCAGTGACTCAGTCGGTCCATCAGTGATTCAGTTGGTCCATCAGTGACTCAGTCGGTCCATCAGTGATTCAGTCGGTCCATCAGTGATTCAGTCAGTCCATCAGTGATTCAGTCGGTCCATCAGTGATTCAGTCGGTCCATCAGTGACTCAGTCAGTCCATCAGTGACTCAGTCGGTCCATCAGTGACTCAGTCGGTCCATCAGTGACTCAGTCAGTCCATCAGTGACTCAGTCGGTCCATCAGTGATTCAGTCGGTCCATCAGTGACTCAGTCAGTCCATCAGTGACTCAATCAGTCCATCAGTGACTCAGTCAGTCCATCAGTGACTCAGTCGGTCCATCAGTGACTCAATCGGTCCATCAGTGATTCAGTCGGTCCATCAGTGACTCAGTCAGTCCATCAGTGACTCAGTCAGTCCATCAGTGACTCAGTCGGTCCATCAGTGACTCAATCAGTCCATCAGTGACTCAATCGGTCCATCAGTGACTCAATCAGTCCATCAGTGACTCAGTCGGTCCATCAGTGACTCAGTCGGTCCATCAGTAACTCAGTCGGTCCATCAGTGACTCAATCAGTCCATCAGTCGGTCCATCGGGGACCAATTGACTTGACTTCATTGGAGCTAGACTCAGACTCTTCCACCACTCTTCATAAACAAATTGAAACACTTCAAAAGTTTCCTGTAATTCAGTCAGTCAGTCTTTGGGAGTTGCTGCTCTCTGATTGGTCAGAACAGAGACTCACCTGGATCGTGTTCCTTCAGGCTGTCGGTCTTTACATCGTCCTCTGGATTCTTCTTCTCTTGTTGATGCTCATTTCTGTGCTTTATTGGGTTTCTTCATCTTCCTGTCTGTTTTCTCTGCTCCTCTGTCCTCCTCTGTCCTCCCCCTCTGTCCTCTCTCCTCCTCTCTCATCTGTCCTCCTCCTCTCTCCTCTGTCCTCCTCCTCTCTCCTCCCCCTCTCTCCTCCCCCTCTCTCCTCTCTCCTCTGTCCTCCTCCTCTCTCCTCCCCCTCTCTCCTCTCTCCTCTGTCCTCCCCCTCTGTCCTCCCCCTCTGTCCTCTCTCCTCCTCTCTCGTCTGTTTTGCTCCTCTCTCCTCTGTCCTCCTCCTCTCTCTTCTGTTTTGCTCCTCTCTCTTCTGTCCTCCTCTGTCCTCCCCCTCTCCTCTCTCCTCCCCTCTCTCCTCTCTCCTCCCCCTCTCCCCTCTCTCCTCTCCTCTCTCCTCTCTCCTCTGTCCTCCCCCTCTGTCCTCCCCCTCTGTCCTCCCCCTCTGTCCTCTCTCCTCCTCTCTCGTCTGTTTTGCTCCTCTCTCCTCTGTCCTCCTCCTCTCTCTTCTGTTTTGCTCCTCTCTCTTCTGTCCTCCTCTGTCCTCTCCCCTCTCTCCTCTGTCCTCCTCCTCTCTCCTCCCCTCTCTCCTCCCCCTCTCCCCTCTCTCCTCCCCTCTCTCCTCCCCCTCTCTCCTCTCTCCTCCCCCTCTCTCCTCTCTGCCAGACTCTGGATGTCTTCAATAATTCAGCCTCTTTCAGCTCACAGATGCTTCATGAACTCAGATCAGAAAATGAACAGAAGAGAGAAGTTTAAAATCAGAAGCAACTAAATAAAAATCATTTTACTGTAAAAACGTGAAGTGAAATTCAACAACTCCCCAACAACAACTACAAATCCTCCTTTGACTGACGCTTTGAGTCAAACCACACGGTAAAATGTCAGGATGGAGGGAATCTGATCTGTAATCTGATCTCAGAAACGAAAGTTCAGCTCCGATCAAGTTGCTGACTGCCTGCGATCCCCGATCAGTTTACAGCCCCGCAGGGTCACCTGGAGACCGGGTGGAGGAGCAGAGGGGTGGAGAGTCTGGGGTGGGGGTGAGTGGATGGGTGGAGGGTGGAGGGTGGAGGTCTGGGGGTGGTGGGGTTGGAGGCTGGAGGTGTGAAGGTGAGTGGAGGGAGATGTTGGGGCGGAGATGTGCAGTTGGAGCCTGGTCTGCCTGATGACTGGATGAGGGAGGTACTTTCACAATAAGAGACGTGTGGACACCATCATCAGACACAACACCTTTATTTTCCTGCTGGTTTACAGCATCATTCCCATTGCTGTTCCCGTCGCTGCCACCAGGCGTCACTCTAAACCAGCCTCCACACACATCTGGTAAAAGACACCCTGCAGGCGGAGCAGCTGAGCCGGAGAGTCCATCTCCACCACCGAGCCCCGCTCCATCACCATCACCCTGAGGACAAACACACCGAGAGGACACGTCTCAAAGGGGGACTGAAGACAGAACAGACCTGCAGAAAGACAAGGAGCAGCAAGACATGGAACCGAAAGACAAGGAACCGAAAGACAAAGAGCAACGAGACATGGAACCGAAAGACAAGGAACCGAAAGACAAGGAGCACAAAGACAAGACCTTAGTTTAGTTTTGGGTTCAGGTTTAGGATCAGGTTGAATTTCAGGTTCAGGTTTGGGTTCAGGTTCAGATTCAGGTACAGGTTGAGGTTGGGGCTGAGGTCGGGTTCAGATTTAGATTCAGGTTGAGGTTCAGGTTTAGATTTAGATTCAGGTTGAGGTTGAGGTTCAGATTTAGATTCAGGTTGAGGTTCAGGTTTAGATTTAGATTCAGGTTGAGGTTCAGGTTCAGATTTAGATTCAGGTTGAGGTTCAGGTTTAGATTTAGGGTTAGTTTGAGGTTCAGGATGAAGTAAACAAGCACTGAATCTGAGACGGGAGAAGGTTGAACCAGTCGGTAGGTTTGAACTGCTTATGGTGCTTTAGGGTTGGGGGGGGGTGGGGGGATAGGGGGGTGTTAGGGGGGTAGGGGGTAGGTGGAGGTTGGGGGGTCAGGGGTGGTAGGTGGGGGTTTGAGGGAGTTGGGGGGTAGGTGGGGGTTAGGGGGGTAGGTGGAGGTTTGAGGGAGTTGGGGGGCTAGGTGGAGGTTGGGGGGGTTGGGGGGTAGGTGGAGGTTAGGGGGGTTGGGGGGTAGGTGGAGGTTGGGGGGGTTGGGGGGTAGGTGGAGGTTAGGGGGGTTGGGGGGTAGGTGGAGGTTGGGGGGTCAGGGGTGGTAGGTGGGGGTTTGAGGGAGTTAGGGGGTAGGTGGGGGTTAGGGGGGTAGGTGGAGGCTGGGGGGGTTGGGGGGTAGGTGGAGGTTGGGGGGTCAGGGGTGGTAGGTGGGGGTTTGAGGGAGTTGGGGGGTAGGTGGGGGTTAGGGGGGTAGGTGGAGGTTGGGGGGGTTGGGGGGTAGGTGGAGGTTGGGGGGTCAGGGGTGGTAGGTGGGGTTTTGAGGGAGTTGGGGGGTAGGTGGGGGTTAGGGGGGTAGGTGGAGGTTGGGGGGGTTGGGGGGTAGGTGGAGGTAAGGTGCGTAGTACAGGAGTTTGGGTTCCTCAGCAGCAGGAAGGCAGCTGACTGGGTCACACCTTCCAGTGATTCCCAGCGAACCAGACGGGCGGTGTAGCCGGCCAGTCAGTCCAGGTGGAGACAGCTGGGACTCCGTCAGGTTCTGAACGGCACAGACCGCCATGGCGTCAGTCCACAGAGGGTGAAGACCACAGAGGGTGAAGACCTGGGAGTCCACCAAGCAGGACACCGGCTTCCACTAAGGTCTGTCTGTCACAGTCTCACGTACGATGTGTCTCTCACGTATCCCAGTCATTCTCGGCAACTGGAAAGGACGCGCTGTCCTCCGCAAACGCTGTCCACACACCCTGTCTCTCTCCGGACGTGGTGCAGCCCACACTCAGTACCGTACCGTCGGTCTCTGGAACTGTCCGTCCGCAGTTAATAAGACAGAATTCATCAGTTCACGTTCAGATCCTCGTCCTGACGGAGACATGGATCCGCCCGGAAAGCTCAGCTGCGCCCGCTGCTCTCTCTGCGTCTGCGATGTTAAGCCACGCCCCTCGCTGTCCTCGCTGTCCTGGACCAGGAGGCGGTGCTGGATTTTGGTCCGTCTCTGCACTGCGCCCGTCAACAACAACACGTTTGAATATGCTGCTTTAGCGGTCACTGCTCCATCAGAGCAGATGCTCTGGTCTGTACCGCCACCAGGGGGCGATCTGGAGGCTCTGTCTCTGAAATGGACCTGTTCCTCTGATCCTGATCATGGCTCACCACTGTTGCCATGGAGACACGAACATTCTCATGGACAGACCTCAGGCTCAGGACTTTCCGGACCTCATCTGCCCCCCCCCCCCCCCCCCAGAGCTGGTGAAGTCCTGGACCTGGTTCTGACTCCTATCTGCTCCATAGAGAGGGGACAGTTAGTCCACTACACCTGTCAGACCAGGTCCTGGACTCCAACACAGACGGTCTCCATCGTCACAGCAGCTCAGCTCCATCCTGCCCGTCCCGCACACGTCTCACCACTTCCTGTTAACGAGGCTACAGAGACACTCTGGTCCTCTCTGGTCCTCTCTGGACAAACTCTGCCCCCGGATGTCCAAACCAGTCCATGGCTCTCTGAAGTTCTGAGCTGACCTGCAGTCTCACATTGTCCCTTCCTCCCTGGAACCCGGCATTGTCCCCGCGTCCCCCCACTGCTCAGAACCCTCATCTGGACCTGGTCCAGGATGAAGACTCCAGGCCGTCTCACTTCTTCCAGTCCTGTCAAATCCTGGAGGCTCAGGATGTAACCCAGTCTCTGAAGATCTGTGGAACCAGAACCTGCTGGACCCTTTCAGTCAGGCTTCAGGTTAGACAAATGTCCTCTCAGTCTCAGAGTCTCTGGTCCGTCCTCGGTCCTCCTGCCGCTGGACTGCTCTGCTGAACCATCAGGTCCTCCTCTCCACTCTGAGCCCGACCTCTCAGGTTCTGTCCTGTTGTGGTCCAGGTCCTGAATCACAGGCAGGTCCTTCAGAGAGTCCTGGGGGAGGAGTCCAGGTCACATGGCCTAGCAGGGGTCCCTCAGGGGCCGGTGCTGGGTCCCGTCCTCCAGGGGTCCCTCAGGGGCCGGTGCTGGGTCCCGTCCTCCAGGGGTCCCTCAGGGGCCGGTGCTGGGTCCCGTCCTCCAGGGGTCCCTCAGGGGCCGGTGCTGGGTCCCGTCCTCCAGGGGTCCCTCAGGGGCCGGTGCTGGGTCCCGTCCTCCAGGGGTCCCTCGGGGTTCGGTGCTGGGTCCCGGTCCAGGGATGCGGTCCAGGGCTCTTCCTCTCAGCTGATCAGCAGGTCTGGCTGATCCTCCACCTTCAGCTCCACCTGTCTCAGACTGGACTCATGGTCTGTCCAGCTGTCCTCAGATCAGGGTCCAGCTTCAGTCCAGACTACTTGTCCACAAACTCAGCCAGAAGCCTGGGGTCATGATGGATGACCTGCTGACCTTTAGGGTTCTCCATCTAGTGGCCGTCGCTCTGGACGGACGCGTCTCCAAGACGTCGCTCTGGACGGACGCGTCTCCAAGACGTCGCTCTGGACGGACACGTGTCCAAGACGTCGCTCTGGACGGACGCCTGTCCAAGACGTCGCTCTGGACGGACGCGTGTCCAAGACGTCGCTCTGGACGGACGCGTCTCCAAGACGTCGCTCTGGACGGACGCATCTCTAAGACGTCGCTCTGGACGGACGCATGTCCAAGACGTCGCTCTGGACGGACGCGTCTCCAAGACGTCGCTCTGGACGGACGCATCTCTAAGACGTCGCTCTGGACGAATGCGTCTCTAAGACATCCCTCTGGACGGATGCGTCTCCAAGACATCCCTCTGGACGGACGCGTCTCCAAGACGTCACTCTGGAGGGACGCGTCTCCAAGACGTCACTCTGGAGGGACACGTCTCCAAGACGTCGCTCTGGAGGGACACGTCTCCAAGACGTCGCTCTGGAGGGACGCGTCTCCAAGACGTCGCTCTGGACGGACGCGTCTCCAAGACGTCGCTCTGGAGGGACGCGTCTCCAAGACGTCACTCTGGAGGGACACGTCTCCAAGACGTCACTCTGGACGGACGCGTCTCCAAGACGTCACTCTGGAGGGACACGTCTCCAAGACGTCGCTCTGGAGGGACGCGTCTCCAAGACGTCGCTCTGGACGGACGCGTCTCCAAGACGTCGCTCTGGAGGGACGCGTCTCTCAGATGTCGCTCTGGACGGACGCGTCTCTAAGACGTCGCTCTGGAGGGACGCGTCTCTCAGACGTCACTCTGGGCGGACGCGTCTCTAAGACGTGGCTCTGGACGGACACGTCTCCAAGCCGTCGCTCTGGACGGACGCATGTCCAAGACGTCGCTCTGGACGGACGCGTCTCCAAGACGTCGCTCTGGACGAATGCGTCTCTAAGACATCCCTCTGGACGGACGCGTCTCCAAGACGTCGCTCTGGACGGACGCGTCTCCAAGACGTCGCTCTGCACGAATGCGTCTCTAAGACATCCCTCTGGACGAATGCGTCTCTAAGACATCCCTCTGGACGGACGCGTCTCCAAGACGTCGCTCTGGACGGACGCTTGTCCAAGACGTCGCTTTGAAGGGACGCGTTTCTCAGATGTCGCTCTGGACGGACGCGTCTCTAAGACGTTGCTCTGGAGGGACGCGTCTCTCAGACGTCACTCTGGGCGGACGCGTCTCTAAGACGTGGCTCTGGACGGACACGTCTCCAAGCCGTCGCTCTGGACGGACGCATGTCCAAGACGTCGCTCTGGACGGACGCGTCTCCAAGACGTCGCTCTGGACGAATGCGTCTCTAAGACATCCCTCTGGACGGACGCGTCTCCAAGACGTCGCTCTGGACGGACGCTTGTCCAAGACGTCGCTCTGGAGGGACGCGTTTCTCAGATGTCGCTCTGGACGGACGCGTCTCTAAGACGTCGCTCTGGAGGGACGCGTCTCCAAGACGTCACTCTGGGCGGACGCGTCTCTAAGACGTGGCTCTGGACGGACACGTCTCCAAGCCGTCGCTCTGGGCGGACGCGTCTCCAAGCCGTCGCTCTGGACGGACGCGTTTCTCAGATGTCGCTCTGGACGGACGCGTCTCTAAGACGTCGCTCTGGAGGGACGCGTCTCCAAGACGTCACTCTGGGCGGACGCGTCTCTAAGACGTCGCTCTGGACGGACGCATGTCCAAGACGTCGCTCTGGAGGGACGCGTCTCCAAGACGTCGCTCTGGACGGACGCGTCTCCAAGACGTCGCTCTGGATGGACGCGTTTCTCAGATGTCGCTCTGGACGGACGCGTCTCTAAGACGTCGCTCTGGAGGGACGCGTCTCCAAGACGTCACTCTGGGCGGACGCGTCTCTAAGACGTCGCTCTGGACGGACACGTCTCCAAGCCGTCGCTCTGGGTGGACGCGACTCCAAGCCGTCGCTCTGGAGGGACGCATGTCCAAGACGTCGCTCTGGAGGGACACGTCTCTCAGACGTCGCTCTGGACGGACGCGTCTCTAAGACGTCGCTCTGGACGGACGCGTCTCCAAGCCGTCGCTCTGGACGGACGCATGTCCAAGACGTCGCTCTGGACGGACGCATGTCCAAGACGTCGCTCTGGACGGACGCGTCTCCAAGACGTCGCTCTGGACGGACGCATGTCCAAGACGTCGCTCTGGACGGACGCGTCTCCAAGACGTCGCTCTGGACGGACGCATGTCCAAGACGTCGCTCTGGACGGACGCGTCTCCAAGCCGTCGCTCTGGACGGACGCATGTCCAAGACGTCGCTCTGGACGGACGCGTCTCTAAATGAACTGTAGGACTGTAGATCTGGTACCTGCTGTAGTCCAGGATGGTGTGGAGGCGGTGAGCGATGGTCAGCACGGTGCAGTCCCGGAACTGAGTGCGGATGGTGGACTGGATCAGCTGGTCTGTGTTCAGGTCCACCGCTGCCGTGGCTTCATCCAGAACCAGGATCCTGGACTTCCTCAGCAGAGCACGGGCCAAACACAGCAGCTGCCTCTGGCCCAGACTGAGAACAGAACCAGGGAACTTAGTCTCACTGTGGAACACAAACACACCTTCAAGGTTCCTTTCCAACAAAAATAATGCAGGAAACCTGAGCCAGCATGGCCACAGTCCCCCACTCTGCCTCTAGAACCACAGAGTCCCCCACTCTGCCTCTAGAACCACAGAGTCCCCCACTCTGCCTCTAGAACCACAGAGTCCCCCACTCTGCCTCTAGAACCACAGAGTCCCCCACTCTGCCTCTAGAACCACAGAGTCCCCCACTCTGCCTCTAGAACCACAGAGTCCCCCACTCTGCCTCTAGAACCACAGAGTCCCCCACTCTGCCTCTAGAACCACAGAGTCCCCCACTCTGCCTCTAGAACCACAGAGTCCCCCACTCTGCCTCTAGAACCACAGAGTCCCCCACTCTGCCTCTAGAACCACAGAGTCCCCCCACTCTGCCTCTAGAACCACAGAGTCCCCCACTCTGCCTCTAGAACCACAGAGTCCCCCACTCTGCCTCTAGAACCACAGAGTCCCCCACTCTGCCTCTAGAACCACAGAGTCCCCCACTCTGCCTCTAGAACCACAGAGTCCCCCCACTCTGCCTCTAGAACCACAGAGTCCCCCACTCTGCCTCTAGAATCACAGAGTCCCCCCACTCTGGCTTGGGCTAGGTCGCTGGTACTGACCAGGTCCCAGTTCTGTCTGGGTGGTTCCGTCAACTGTGGGGAGGAGACCGACTGTCCGGCTCTCACACACCGGGACCTGTGGACCAGTCGGCCTCATTACTGGAACTAATCGACACCGTCAGGCCTCATCGGACCGATCACTGACTCAGAGTCCAGCCGGGGTCGGTTCCTCCACTGCCCCTGTGGTCCTGGTCCCACTCTGTCTGGCTCCTTTAATCCCAGTTCTTAGTCTTAAAGGGCTCCTCCTGATCTACCGCCACCCTGGTCCTGGTTTACCTCCACCCTGGTCCTGGTTTACCTCCACCCTGGTCCTGGTTTACCTCCACCCTGGTCCTGGTTTGCCTCCACCCTGGTCCTGGTTTACCTCCACCCTGGTCCTGGTTTGCCTCCACCCTGGTCCTGGTTTACCTCCACCCTGGTCCTGGTTTGCCTCCACCCTGGTCCTGGTTTACCTCCACCCTGGTCCTGGTTTACCTCCACCCTGGTCCTGGTTTACCTCCACCCTGGTCCTGGTTTACCTCCACTCTGGTCCTGGTTTACCTCCACTCTGGTCCTGGTTTGCCTCCACCCTGGTCCTGGTTTACCTCCACTTTGACCTCAGTGGGCGGAGCCAAGGTGCATCCTCTCTGGCTGTGTTCGAAACCGCGTACTTACCTACTACTCATACTAACTTATTGAGTATGCAGAGCGTCTACACTGGCAGGATGCGATTTGTGAGTATGCGAGAAGTTCCTGGATGCATACTGCATTCGCCAGAAATGTTGAGTAGACATCGTGGGTTTACTACTCATACTGAAATTACCCAAGATGCAACGCGACGGACAGTGGGAGAGCGGGAGCCGATGAGCATGTTTAAAAAAAAAAAAATTAATTATTAATAAATTACTTTATTTTAATTTAAAATAGTTTAAAAAAAACAAACAAAAAAAAAACACTTACATCTGACAACAAGTCCAAATTCGTGCAAACAAAATCCTAAACGGTTGGTATTTGGACAAATAAACGACACAGTCGGCTCTGAACCACCACTTTGTCGCCTAATTTAAAAAAAAATCTCGATAAAGTTGTACATTTGAAGAGTCTAGAGCTAAAGTGAAATCAGCTTTAGCCAGGTGATTTCAGCTCGGGGAGGAGTGCAATGCATTGTGGGTTATTATGTAGTATGCTGTAGTGTAAACGCTTTGCATACTGTCGGATGGACTGGGTAAACAGTATGCAGTATGGACAGTATGGGTATGGAAGTATGGAGTAGGCAGTATGCGGTTTCGAACACAGCCTCTGTCTTGGACCTCAGTGGGCGGAGCCAAGGTGCATCCTCTCTGTCTTGGACCTCAGTGGGCGGAGCCAAGGTGCATCCTCTCTGTCTTGGACCTCAGTGGGCGGAGCCAAGGTGCATCCTCTCTGTCTTGGACCTCAGTGGGCGGAGCCAAGGTGCATCCTCTCTGTCTTGGACCTCAGTGGGCGGGTCTTCTGAACCATCAATACTGAATGACGATTGGTTTCAGCTGCCATGGTTCTCCAGATCCTCTGTGGTATGCGGAGATCTGCTCTCGTCTCTACAACAGATCCATAAACGAGGCCACCATCCCCAGCCTCACCTCCAGATCTGGAGTTCTCTGAGGGCGGAGTTGAGAACCGTCCTCACAGAGGGTTCCATGGGAGGTTCTCAGCAGACCCTCACAGCGGCCAGACTGACAGAGTCCACGGTCTGGAACGACGGCTCACCTGAGGTTTTCTCCTCCCTCGCTGCACTCATGGTCCAGTTTCTGAGGCAGACCTGAGACGAAGCTCTTCATGTGAGCCAGATCCAGAGCTCTCCACAGATCCTCGTCAGAACAGTTCTCAAATGGGTCCAGGTTCATCCTCAGAGAACCAGAAAACAGAACAGGGTCCTGGAAGAACAGGCCAAAGTTCACATTCACTGAGGAGCAAATCGCTTGGGGTATTTTCACAGCTTCACTACTTCCTGAAAATAGCTGTGCACATTCATTTCCTGTCTTGCATTATTGGCCAAACTGATTAATCCAGGTGTGTCTGGTTTAGACTGCTGCAACAAGACACACCTGGATTAATCAGTTTGGCCAATAATGCAAGACAGGAAATGAATGTGCACGGTTAATTTCAGGAAGTAGTGGAGCTGTGAAAATGGCCCATTATGACATCCAGATAACACTTTTAGAGTTCTGGCAGGAACATGTTCCCTGAAAGAGGAAGGAACCTGCAGAACCAGGTCCAGCAGGGGAACCCTGCAGAACCAGGTCCAGCAGGACACTTCCTGGTAAGCCTGGTGAGGAGGACCAGTGCCCTGTTCTCCCGTCAACAAGTTGCTCCAGCAAAGAGTCTGAGCCCCTCCCTCCACCCAGTCCTCTCAGCTCCACCCTCCATCCTCCACCCTCCCTCCTCCACCCAGTCCTCTCAGCTCCACCCTCCATCCTCCACCCTCCCTCCTCCACCCAGTCCTCTCAGCTCCACCCTCCATCCTCCACCCTCCCTCCTCCACCCAGTCCTCTCAGCTCCACCCTCCATCCTCCACCCTCCCTCCTCCACCCAGTCCTCTCAGCTCCACCCCTCCCTCCTCCACCCCTCCCTCCTCCACCCTCCCTCCTCCACCCAGTTCTCTCAAGTCCACACCTCCCTCCTCCACCCCTCCCTCCTCCACCCAGTCCTCTCAGCTCCACCCTCCATCCTCCACCCTCCCTCCTCCACCCAGTCCTCTCAGCTCCACCCTCCATCCTCCACCCTCCCTCCTCCACCCAGTCCTCTCAGCTCCACCCTCCCTCCTCCACCCTCCCTCCTCCACCCAGTCCTCTCAGCTCCACCCCTCCCTCCTCCACCCCTCCCTCCTCCACCCTCCCTCCTCCACCCAGTTCTCTCAAGTCCACACCTCCCTCCTCCACCCCTCCCTCCTCCACCCTCCCGGTGTGAGTCCTGGCCTGGGGGATGATGGAGATCCTGGATCGGAGCTGATGGAGGCCGATCTGAGAAATGTCTCTTCCATCGATCAGGATTCGGCCGTTGGCCGGTTCCAGGATTCTGAAGATTCCCAGAGCCAGGGAGGATTTTCCAGCTCCGGTTCTCCCGACGATCCCCACCTGTAAACCAGCGTTCTCATCAGAACCCGTTCCCGTCGCTCCCACGCTCTCCTCGGGCTGACCTTCTCCCGGTCCTGGATGCTGACGGAGATGTCCTTCAGAGCCCAGTCCAGACCCTTCCGGTACTGCAGTCCGTAGGCCTCGAAGTCAATGGTTCCCGAGCCGGGCCACGTGTCGGGCAGGGAGCCGGACCCGGTGGTCCAGGAGGCCTGAGGGGAGAACCGGGAGACAGATGAAGCTCCGGCAGATGGAGGTTCCAGGGGGACCGTTTCAGGGTCAGAGGTCAAACCTCTTTGGGCGTCTGGTCGTACTCTCGGACTCTCTCAACAGACACGATGTTGTTCTCCACATCAGTCCAGGACCGAACGATCCAGCTCAGGATCCCTGTCACCTGCACAGAACATCCACCTGGAGCTGGAGAACCTCATCAAGACGTCCAGCTTCACCAGAGGGTAAGAGAAAGAACCTGGACCTGCAGAGAGTGAGTCAGAGCCAGACCCACCACCCCTGGACTCAGTTCACCACGGCTCCTCACCGAAAAGACGGCTGCTGCCAGAACCAGCAGGTTCCCCAGGAACTCCAGGTTCACCGCCAGCCACCTGGAACAGCGTGGAACAGACACCATCGGGGTGAAACAGAGACCCAACGTTTCCAGAGCGCCGCACAGGCTCTGTAGCAGCACTGGAGCCGGACCGGAGCAGGACCGGAGCCGGACCGGAGCAGGACCGGAGCCGGACCGGAGCCGGAGCGGAGCTGGAGCAGAACTGGACTGGAGCCGGACCAGAGCCGGAGCGGAGCTGGAGCAGAACTGGACCGGAGCCAGACCAGAGCCGCACCGGAGCCAGACCGGAGCCGCACCGGAGCCGGACCGGAGCCGGAGCGGAGCTGGAGCAGAACTGGACTGGAGCCGGACCAGAGCCGGAGCGGAGCTGGAGCAGAACTGGACCGGAGCCAGACCGGAGCCGCACCGGAGCCAGACCGGAGCCGCACCGGAGCCGGACCGGAGCCGGAGCGGAGCTGGAGCAGAACTGGACTGGAGCCGGACCAGAGCCGGAGCGGAGCTGGAGCAGAACTGGACCGGAGCCAGACCAGAGCCGCACCGGAGCCAGACCGGAGCCGCACCGGAGCCGGACCGGAGCCGCACCGGAGCCGGACCGGAGCCGCACCGGAGCCAGACCGGAGCCGCACCGGAGCCGGACCGGAGCCGGAGCAGAGCTGGAGCAGAACTGGACTGGAGCCGGACCGGAGCCGTAGCGGAACCGGACCGGAGATGGACCGGAGCCGGAGCCGGACCGGAGCCGGAGCGGAGCTGGAGCAGAACTGGACCGGAGCTGGACCGGAGCCGGAGCCGCACCGGAGCCGCACTGGAGCCAGAGCGGAGCTGGAGCAGAACTGGACTGGAGCCAGACCAGAGCCGCACCGGAGCCGGACCGGAGCCGGACCGGAGCCGGAACAGAGCCGGAGCGGAGCTGGAGCAGAACTGGACTGGAGCCGGACCGGAGCCGGAGCGGAACCGGACCGGAGCTGGAGCAGGACCGGAGCCAGATCAGAGTCGGAGCGGAGCCGGATCAGAGCCAGACCGGAGTGCCACCAGAACGGAACCGGAGCCGGACCGGAGCCGGAGCGGAGCTGGACCAGAGCCGGACCAGAGCCGGACCGGTGCAGGACCGGAGCCAGAACGGAGCCCGACTGGAGCCTGACTGGACCCGGACTGGAGCTGGACCGGAACCAGACCGGAGCCTGAGTGGAGCCAGACTGCAGCCGGACGATGTCCATCAGTCTCCATAGTTACTCTGATGATACTCAGCTGTTCATCAGTTTCCATAGTTACTCTGATGATACTCAGCTGTTCATCAGTCTCCATAGTTACTCTGATGATACTCAGCTGTTCATCAGTCTCCATAGTTACTCTGATGATACTCAGCTGTTCATCAGTTTCCATAGTTACTCTGATGATACTCAGCTGTTCATCAGTTTCCATAGTTACTCTATGATACTCAGCTGTTCATCAGTCTCCATAGTTACTCTGATGATACTCAGCTGTTCATCAGTCTCCATAGTTACTCTGATGATACTCAGCTGTTCATCAGTTTCCATAGTTACTCTATGATACTCAGCTGTTCATCAGTTTCCATAGTTACTCTATGATACTCGGCTGTTCATCAGTTTCTATAGTTACTCTGATGATACTCGGCTGTTCATCAGTCTCCATAGTTACTCTGATGATACTCAGCTGTTCATCAGTTTCCATAGTTACTCTATGATACTCGGCTGTTCATCAGTTTCTATAGTTACTCTGATGATACTCAGCTGTTCATCAGTTTCCATAGTTACTCTGATGATGCTCAGCTGTTCATCAGTTTCCATAGTTACTCTATGATGCTCAGCTGTTCATCAGTTTCCATAGTTACTCTGATGATGCTCAGCTGTTCATCAGTTTCCATAGTTACTCTATGATACTCGGCCGTTCATCAGTTTCCATAGTTACTCTATGATACTCGGCCGTTCATCAGTTTCCATAGTTACTCTGATGATACTCAGCTGTTCATCAGTCTCCATAGTTACTCTGATGATACTCAGCTGTTCATGGCTGTGTCTCCTGGTGACTCAGGACCAATAGAAACCCTTTTTAACTGGATCTCAGACATCCAGTCATGGATATCAGTGAATTTCCTGCAGCTGAACAGGGCAAATCTGAGGTTTTAGTTTTTGGTCCTGAAGGCCAGAGAGAGAAACTTTTACCAAAATAACCAGATTTTAAACCAGAACAATCTGGTGAAAACCTGGGTGTGATTTTTGACTCTGAGCTAAATTTTATTCCACATATTTAAAATAGAACTAAGATTGGTTTTGATCATCGTAAGTATAAAGTCAGAGTCGCCCGTTTCTCTCTGAGGCCAGCAGGAGGTGCTAATGTAGCTTTTATCTCCTTTTTGTTAGATTCCTGTAATGCCTTGCTCTCTGGTCAGAGATAAAGAATATTTCAAACCTCCAATTACTACAACACTCAACCGCTGTGCTAACGAGGACCAGGGGGCGGAGCCACATTACTCCAGTCTAAAGTCCTGATAGGACCAGGGGGCGGAGCCACATTACACCCCGATAGGACCAGGACCAGGGGGCGGAGCCACATTACACCAGTTTAAAGTCCTTATAGGACCAGGGGGCGGGGCCATATTAAACCAGTCTAAAGTCCCGATAGGAAGGGGGATGGGGTCACATTACTCCATTAACGGAGGCTCGTCTTGATGTAGGCTGACCCACTGTCAGGGTTGGGGGGCCGGGGCCCTCAGCGGTCCTGGTCTATGACTCCTCCTGGTGTGAAGGGCCCCAAAGGAGGTGTTTTTTCCTGATCCATGGCGCTGTTTCTCCCTAATGTAAGTGCTGTGAGTGTGTGTGGGGTGTGTGTGGTGTGTGTGTGGTGTGTGTGTGGTGTGTGTGTGGTGTGTGTATATGTAGCTGTAAACTGTCGGAGGAAGAGACGGGCTTCTTAATGTTTTCTTCTTTCTGAATGTACTTTGCGTTGCTTTTATTGATTTGATTCTGTTTTAATGGTTTCATCTTGTTTTGTTGTTTCATGAAGCACTTCGGCCATTTTGAAATGTGCCACATAAAGACAGCCTCTCCTAACCCCATCAGCAGGCGACCCCTGACCTCCACCCACCTGGTGGCCACAAATCGAGGGAAGTAGGCCTGCTGGTTGGAGTCGACGAGCCGCTCCGCCTGCAGGATGAAGCGCCGCTGCTCGCCGAAGGCCCGGATGACGCCGGCGCCTTGAACCGTCTCGTTAAAGTGACTGTAGACCGGAGAGCGACTGACGGCCTCCAGGCGCCGCAGCTGGCAGGACGACGCCACGTAGAAGCTCTGGACAGATGGAGGCAGGGGGCGGAGCAGAGGACACGGGGGAGGAGCAGAGGACACGGGGGAGGAGCAGAGGACACGGGGAGGAGCAGAGGACACGGGGAGGAGCAGAGGACAGGGGGAGGAGCAGAGGACACGGGGAGGAGCAGAGGACAGGGGGAGGAGCAGAGGACACGGGGGGCGGAGCAGAGGACACGGGGGAGGAGCAGAGGACACGGGGGAGGAGCAGAGGACACGGGGGGCGGAGCAGAGGACACGGGGAGGAGCAGAGGACACGGGGGGCGGAGCAGAGGACACGGGGGGAGAAGCAGAGGACACGGGGGAGGAGCAGAGGACACGGGGGGAGGAGCAGAGGACACGGGGGAGGAGCAGAGGACACGGGGGAGGAGCAGAGGACACGGGGGAGGAGCAGAGGACACGGGGGAGGAGCAGAGGACACGGGGGGAGAAGCAGAGGACACGGGGGGAGGAGCAGAGGACACGGGGAGGAGCAGAGGACACGGGGGAGGAGCAGAGGACACGGGGGGCGGAGCAGAGGACACGGGGAGGAGCAGAGGACACGGGGGGTGGAGCAGAGGACACGGGGAGGAGCAGAGGACACGGGGGAGGAGCAGAGGACACGGGGGAGGAGCAGAGGACACGGGGGAGGAGCAGAGGACACGGGGAGGAGCAGAGGACACGGGGAGGAGCAGAGGACACGGGGGAGGAGCAGAGGACACGGGGGGAGGAGCAGAGGACACGGGGGGAGGAGTCAGTGGGGGGTGGAGGACTCACCAGGGAGGGGCAGACAGTCACCTGGATGAAGACGTAGACGGCGGTGAGCGGCAGCAGCACCAGGCCGGCGAAGGGCGTGGCCAGCAGCACGATGATGCAGACCTCCAGCAGCTTGAACAGGTAGCCCAGCATCATCTTCAGCCCGTCGGGGATCATGCAGTCGATGGCGTCGATCTCTTTGGAGAACCGGTTCAGGAGGTTCCCGCTGGGCGTGGCTTCGAAGAACGACATGGGAGAGTGGAGAACGCTGTGCAGCAGGTCGGCGTGGAGCTGCCGCGACGCCACCAGGCCCCCCAGGGCCACGGCCAGGGTGGTCCCGAACATGGCCAGGCCTGAAACAAGGACCAGGAGGGACCAGGAAGATGGTGGACATGTAACGTCACATCGAGGAGACCTCCAGGGCGGAGGAGACCACCAGAGAGGAGACCACCAGGGAGGAGGAGACCTCCAGGGAGGAGGAGACCTCCAGGGAGGAGGAGACCACCAGAGAGGAGACCACCAGGGAGGAGGAGACCACCAGAGAGGAGACCACCAGGGAGGAGACCACCAGGGAGGAGGAGACCTCCAGGTAGGAGGAGACCTCCAGGGAGGAGGAGACCACCAGAGAGGAGACCACCAGGGAGGAGGAGACCTCCAGGGAGGAGGAGACCACCAGAGAGGAGACCTCCAGGGAGGAGGAGACCTCCAGGGAGGAGACCACCAGAGAGGAGACCACCAGGGAGGAGGAGACCTCCAGGGCGGAGGAGACCACCAGAGAGGAGACCACCAGGGAGGAGGAGACCACCAGAGAGGAGACCACCAGGGAGGAGGAGACCACCAGGGAGGAGGAGACCTCCAGGGAGGAGGAGACCACCAGGTAGGAGGAGACCTCCAGGTAGGAGGAGACCTCCAGGGAGGAGGAGACCACCAGGTAGGAGGAGACCTCCAGGTAGGAGGAGACCTCCAGGGAGGAGGAGACCACCAGGTAGGAGGAGACCTCCAGGGAGGAGGGGACCACCAGGTAGGAGGAGACCTCCAGGGAGGAGGAGACCACCAGGGAGGAGGAGACCACCAGGGAGGAGGAGACCACCAGGGAGGAGGAGACCTCCAGGGAGGAGGAGACCACCAGAGAGGAGACCACCAGGGAGGAGGAGACCTCCAGGGAGGAGGAGACCACCAGAGAGGAGACCTCCAGGGAGGAGGAGACCTCCAGGGAGGAGACCACCAGAGAGGAGACCACCAGGGAGGAGGAGACCTCCAGGGCGGAGGAGACCACCAGAGAGGAGACCACCAGGGAGGAGGAGACCACCAGAGAGGAGACCACCAGGGAGGAGGAGACCACCAGGGAGGAGGAGACCACCAGGGAGGAGGAGACCTCCAGGGAGGAGGAGACCACCAGGTAGGAGGAGACCTCCAGGTAGGAGGAGACCTCCAGGGAGGAGGAGACCACCAGGTAGGAGGAGACCTCCAGGGAGGAGGAGACCACCAGGGAGGAGGAGACCACCAGGTAGGAGGAGACCTCCAGGGAGGAGGAGACCACCAGGTAGGAGGAGACCTCCAGGTAGGAGGAGACCTCCAGGGAGGAGGAGACCACCAGGTAGGAGGAGACCTCCAGGGAGGAGGAGACCACCAGGTAGGAGGAGACCTCCAGGGAGGAGGAGACCACCAGGTAGGAGGAGACCTCCAGGGAGGAGGAGACCACCAGGGAGGAGGAGACCACCAGGGAGGAGGAGACCTCCAGGGAGGAGGAGACCACCAGGTAGGAGGAGACCTCCAGGGAGGAGGAGACCACCAGGTAGGAGGAGACCTCCAGGGAGGAGGAGACCACCAGGGAGGAGGAGACCACCAGGGAGGAGGAGACCTCCAGGGAGGAGGAGACCACCAGGTAGGAGGAGACCTCCAGGGAGGAGGAGACCTCCAGGGAGGAGGAGACCACCAGGTAGGAGGAGACCTCCAGGTAGGAGGAGACCTCCAGGGAGGAGGAGACCTCCAGGGAGGAGGAGACCTCCAGGTAGGAGGAGACCTCCAGGGAGGAGGAGACCACCAGGGAGGAGGAGACCACCAGGGAGGAGACCTCCAGGGAGGAGGAGACCACCAGGGAGGAGGAGACCTCCAGGGAGGAGGAGACCTCCAGGGAGGATTAGTGTTAGACAAGAGTTCTGAGAGGCAGTCCAGTGACTCTTGAGCAGTCGGGTTCCGTTGTGGAGGCTGACGGAGTGGAACCAGCAGGTGATGGAGGAGGTGACGGTGCTCTCTATATTCTTATTTAGTCAGAAAGAGCTGAGCTCCCTGAGGAGATCCTGAGACCAGAGACCTTCCCTGACTGTTTCCTCTGTATTAGAGAACGCCAGCTGACTGTCCACGATGGTCCACGATATTTGTCCTACGCCACAAGCTCAAAATGAGTTCCCTGGTGGTGGAGGTGGAGGCTGCAGCCAGCACCATCTGCTGGCTGGAAAAGCTCACACCTTCTCCTTGGTGTGTTTAACATGCAACTCTAAACTGGAGCTGTCACACAGGTCCACAAACTCCAGGAGGGCTGAGCTGTGGGGCTGAGAAGGTCCAGACAGCAGAGACAGGAGGACTGAGTGGTCTGCCTGGACCAGATGTGGACCTGCAGTGGTCTGCCTGGACCAGGTGTGGACCTGAAATGGTCTGTCTGGACCAGGTGTGGACCTGAAATGGTCTGTCTGGACCAGGTGTGGACCTGAAGTGGTCTGCCTGGACCAGGTGTGGACCTGAAATGGTCTGTCTGGACCAGGTGTGGACCTGAAGTGGTCTGCCTGGACCAGGTGTGGACCTGAAATGGTCTGTCTGGACGAGGTGTGGACCTGAAGTGGTCTGCCTGGACCAGGTGTGGACCTGAAATGGTCTGTCTGGACCAGGTGTGGACCTGAAGTGGTCTGTCTGGACCAGGTGTGGACCTGAAGTGGTCTGTCTGGACCAGGTGTGGACGGGCAGTGGTCTTCCCGGACCAGGTGTGGACCTGCAGTGGTCTGCCTGGACCAGGTGTGGACCTGAAGTGGTCTGCCTGGACCAGGTGTGGACCTGCAGTGGTCTGCCTGGACCAGGTGTGGACCTGAAGTGGTCTGCCTGGACCAGGTGTGGACCTGCAGTCCCTGTGTGGGATGAGGAGTCACGGAGAGAGGATTCAGCCTGAGGAGGTCCAGTGAAGGTGTGGTTGACCCGTACTGGTCTGTGGGTCCACAGGATGAGCCGGTCCTCCAGAGGGAGGACAGTTGGTGAGCCAGGATGTGCGGCTGGAGAGGTTAGGGTTCAATGCCGAGGAGAAGTCAGCAGACAGGAGTGTTGCTGAAGTGTTGGGGTGTTCCAGGTGGATCTGTAAAGTGTGCAGAATAAAGATTTGGCATCATCAGCACCTCTGTTCGAACGATATGCAAACTGGAAAGGGTCGATCTGAGAGTGAGGAACTTGGATGTTTACTGTTTCACAGTTCTCTCCACGGCCTCCATCACCAGGGAGGGGTCCGAAGTCTCAGTACTTTTGCTTGTACTCTTCTTGGGGATGGGAATGGCTGTGAAATATTTCCACACCTGAGGCCCCGTACAGCCGTCCAGGCAGTTTGGAAGACTGTTTGGCACAGTGCTTGAGCACAGCAGCGTTGGTGTTGTCCCGGCCGGGAGCTGGTCTCTAGTCCTCCTCAGGGCTCTGGTCACATGCTCTCTGTTGAAAGTGAGTGGGCAAGTAGTGGGTTGAAGTGTGGTCTGGAACTCCTCCAGCTGTTCGGTGTTCTCTTCCAAATTTGGTAAAAAAAAAAAAAAAAAAGAGTTGAGGGCATTGAGCAGAGATGCAGGGCTGCTACCGTCCACATGGACGGTGTCTTGGTTGTTGGAAGCAGTGTTCAGTGTTCACAGCGGCCACGTTCTTCAAGCCCTGCCAAGCTGAGCGCTGACCGTCAGGGGGATTCAACCCATCTGTGTTGATGATGTCCCACCGGAGAAGAAGGTGCAACAAGAGTAGCGTCCAGAGAAGTCATTGTGTGAGAACCACATACTGTGCACTGACTATTCTAACTAGAAAGAGATGTGAATAATAGAGCAACACTATAAACAACACTGTAAAGATTAGAAAAACTGTAAAACCTGCTCTACAAGCCGACCGCTCAGCCACACGAGCAGCGACCCGGACAAGTCTGGTGTCATCAACATCGCACCTTTGATCCTTGGATGTCGGCTCTTCCTCTCATTGTGAAGCAGAACTCACCAAGTGTTGGATTGTTCACCCATGAATACAGAACGTGAGCTGGGTCTAGACCGTCGTGAAGTCAAGGTTTTGCCTTGATGCCCTCTCACCTTGAGTGAAGCCAAGGGCAGCAAAGACGCTGAGCCGGAGCTGGTGGTCCCCGTGGCGGAGCTGCCGGTCGCCCTGCGTGGCGTTGAGCGGCGCCTCGTCGGCCCACAGGCTCAGCCAGTAGCTGTAGGCCAGAGAGGCGGCCTGCTGGAAGGCTCCCAGAAACACCACCGTCATGATGAAGGTGAGGCCCACCGTCCTGAAGTACTGTCTGTAGGTCTGCAGCGCCACCTGCAGGCAGCGACACACACCACATCCAGCTACACCAGCAGTCACACAACCAACACGCCACATCCAGCTACACCAGCAGTCACTTGACAAACGTGGCTTCTAGACGGGTGTTCCAGACTTGTGTGTGGTGTTCCTCAGTCCTATAAAGGAAGCAGTGACCTGAGTCAGCTGCAGAATGGTTTGACGCCATGGATGAGGAGATGCAGTCGCTGAAGGAGAAGATGACACTTGACGTGACCAGCACACCAGAGGGTTCTGAAGTTCAATCTGGAAAAGGGGACAATCTCGTATCCAAACTAGAAAAATCGCCGGATGGACTAAAACAGTTGGGCCGCCACTGGAATCAAATGTTGCTTGATTGCTTGTTTGAAATCGAGTTTGTATAGAAGTCATCTGATCATCGTGCTTAGAGCAACATCTCTGACAAAGTTCATATCATGTATGGGTTGATGATCTGGGTAACTGCTGCTCATGTTTTCACACCTTAAGAAAATGTTGAATTCTAAGTTTAGAATGACAGACTGAGGTAAACTAGCATTTTCTGGCTATTGACTTTAACTGCTGACAGTGTTTGGATGTCCCAGTCCAGACGTGTTAGGACCATACTGAAAAAAATTGAAGCGGTTGACTGAAAGTTACTTCAGGAAGTGGCGTCATGGCAGTGGAGCACTGTGGAGCACAGCCTTGCAGCTCTCTGGAACTGCTGTTATGGGACTGGAAGATTACAATGCCTCCAAAGAAGAACACAGTGGAAGAGACACAATGAAAGACCTGAAAGAGACACTGAAGAAAGGAACAAAGAGGTGGGGGACATCGCAGCAAAGCCATTCTCACTACCAGTGAATCTGTGGCTGCCTCTGTGGCTTCCAGTACCTCTGCAGCTGCCTCAGTCTCTGCAGCTGTGTCTGTGGCTACCGGTGCCTCTGTGGCTGCTGGTACCTCTGCAGCTTCCTATGTGGCTGCTGGTACCTCTGCAGCTTCCTATGTGGCTGCTGGTACCTCTGCAGCTGCCTCTGTGGCTGCTGGTACCTCTGCAGCTTCCTATGTGGCTGCTGGTACCTCTGCAGCTTCCTATGTGGCTGCCGGTGCCTCTGTGGCTACCGGTGCCTCTGTGGCTGCTGGTACCTCTGCAGCTGCCTCAGTCTCTGCAGCTGTGTCTGTGGCTGCCGGTGCCTCTGCAGCTGCCTCTGTGGCTGCTGGTACCTCTGCAGCTGCCTCTGTGGCTGCTGGTACCTCTGCAGCTTCCTATGTGGCTGCTGGTACCTCTGCAGCTTCCTATGTGGCTGCTGGTACCTCTGCAGCTGCCTCTGTGGCTGCTGGTACCTCTGCAGCTTCCTATGTGGCTGCTGGTACCTCTGCAGCTTCCTATGTGGCTGCCGGTGCCTCTGTGGCTACCGGTGCCTCTGTGGCTGCTGGTACCTCTGCAGCTGCCTCAGTCTCTGCAGCTGTGTCTGTGGCTGCCGGTGCCTCTGCAGCTGCCTCTGTGGCTGCTGGTACCTCTGCAGCTTCCTATGTGGCTGCTGGTACCTCTGCAGCTTCCTATGTGGCTGCCGGTGCCTCTGTGGCTACCGGTGCCTCTGTGGCTGCTGGTACCTCTGCAGCTGCCTCAGTCTCTGCAGCTGCCTCTGTGGCTGCCGGTGCCTCTGCCGCTGCCTCTGTGGCTGCCGGTGCCTCTGCCGCTGCCTCTGTGGCTGCCGGTGCCTCTGCCGCTGCCTCTGCGGCCCCTGGGACCACTTATAGGTTCTATTAACTTGACTGAGTCAACCTGGAAGTGGAGGTGTGTCACATGCATATGGCTGTGGAAGCCACAGAGCAGCAGACGCTGCTGTCGGCCCAATTCAGTGCTTTTTCCGTGATCGTTAGTCCAGCGGGTGACTGAGAACACTGACTTCTGCTTCATGGACTGACGGCAGTCCGGAGCCACCTGAAACCGGCTGGGCACGATGTTTTTGGGACCATCAGCACCCATTAGCACCACGAGCATTCTCTGGCACAGCGGATTTGTGGAGGAAGAGTTTGCTGCACAGGTGAACTCTGGGACTCTTCACTGATCTGGCTTGGAGGTGAAGACCAGGTCCCGAGGGAAGCGCTGAGGGCGCAGGACGGCCACAGAACACTGGGAATCATCTGGACTTAAGGACTGGGCTCCCTGGAGGCTGATGCTGGACGCCATCATCATCATCATCAGGACACTTCCGGATTCATTCACTGGCACTCAACAAACAATCCTGGATCTGCAGACCAGGTACTCTTTCTTTTCTTTTGTTGTGCTCTGAGAGCGAAGTGGCCCTTAAGTTTTTGGCCTCACTGCTCCCAAGCATCGCTCAGGCCTGCAGCTTTAAGTGTTGAAGCAAGCCAGCAGGTGTGGTGTGTGAGATACTGAGTGGGCCCTCATTCCTTATTTTGGACTTTAAAACCTCCAAAATGCATGGATTTCAGCTGTTATTTACTCTGTTGTTTCAGTAAATTATGATTTTACTTTTAACTTTTGGTCTGGTGCTATTTGCTTTATATAAGAGAGTGTGGTTTGACTGATTGGACTCAGGACAGCAGTGATTAAGTGAAGCGATTGCATCCCATTACTCAATAATACATGTAAGGATCTGGGAGGCCCTTACCTAGAACAGTAGGTAGAGGTTATCTTAAAAAAATACAAGTACCCATTTCACTTATTTATTTGCACCAGGGAAATATAACAACTCAAAATGTACAAATATACATTTCTGGCATTCAAAATCAAATCAGTGACCAATATAGCCACCCTTCTTTGTGAGGACACTCAAAAGCTGCAATCCATAGATCCTGTCAGTGTCTTGATCTGTTCACGGCCACAGCCTCCCAGACCCTGTTCAGAGAGCTGGACTGTTTTCCCTCCCTGTAGATCTCACATTTGATGAGGGACCACAGGTCCTCTGTGGGGTTCAGATCGGGTGAACAAGGAGGCAGGTCATTGTTTTTTCTTTTACACCTTTTCTGGCCTCCCAGTGGAGGACTGGGATGGTGTGATGGAGCACTGTCCTGCATGAAAATCATGTTCTCTTTCATAGCATTCGTTTCGATGTCTCACTATGGGATACGCCCCCAGCGTATGCCTCAGAAGCATTTATCTCACTACGCCAATCCTGATTGGCTGGTGATCGCGACGCCCACCGAGGGTGGAGCCACCTACCCTTTAAGTAGCCTGCGTCATCTACGCAGCGTCACTCAAGCACCTCTTCTCGCTTCGTGTAGCATATCTCTATCCTCAGTGACAGCTAGCTTAACTGTTCACAGACGGAGCTATCTCTGCTCCATCGCCGAGCGCTAGCTGTCACACTTCGCGACCCTCCAGCCTTCACCATAGCCTGGAGAGTCCTTACCTGACCACACCACGGGACGGTGGACGCGGTTTAGCACACCAGCTAACTCCGTCCTTCTGAATTAGCACACCAGCTAATTTCGCAGCGCCTCAGGTTAGCTTCCAGCTAACTACGATGGACGCCCACGCTTCTCACGCCAGAGGAGATGGAGACTCCGGGGCCCGGCCCTGCGCCTGCGGCAATAAGATATCGAGCCGCGACTCACACCAGGTCTGCTCGTTTTGCCTCGGGCTGCAACACGCCCGGCAGGCTATCGAGGCCCCAGGCTCCTGCGAGCATTGCGCCCGCTTCACCGCCAAGAGTCTCCGACGACGCCTAGCACGTCAAGCTAGCTCGTCCGGTCAGGACCTCTTCATTCCTGCGGGTGACACACCTGTCACCAGCGGGGAGAAGGAAGGTGACGATGCGGTTGTCGGCCCGCACGCTAGCGGCAGCTGGGGCTCCCAGCTGGACCGAGCCGCCCCGACTCCGCTCGCGGAAGACGTTTTGGAGTTGGACTATGAGGATGACTACGAGACAATCTCGGAGCTCCTCATATCCGAGGAGGAGAGTGAGGACGATGTCCTCATTCCCTCCGCTCAGCTTGCCGCTCAGCCCGCCACACCAGGCGCTGAGGCTGTCCTCGGGGACGAGGAGGGAAGCGCGCCCGCTCCCTCCGCTGTCAGCATGGACATGCAGGCCGTGTGTAAAGGCGCTGCATCCCGGCTGAACATCCCCTGGCCTGAAGCGATAACGGAGACCACCAGGTCCCGTTATGAAGGGAAGAAATTCCCTCAGGCTGCGAGGACAGCTAAGCAGCTGCTCCCCGTCTTCCCCGAGCTGCTCGACGAGTTGTCCTCCTCATGGAAGGATCACCCGTTCAGCGGCAGAAGCTCCATCCACGGAGCTTCCTCCCTGGATTGTGAGGGCATGGAGAAGCTCGGTATTCTCCGTATGCCCCCCATGGAGCCGCTAGTCGCTGCACATTTGCACCCGCGGCGAGCCGCTTCATCCAGGGATCCCACGCTGCCCTCCAAAGCGGACCGCGTCCAGTCCGCCATGACTGAGCGGGCTTACAGGGCAGCAGCACTGGCTGTCAGGGCGCTTAATGTCTCCTCCATGCTCTTCGCTTACCAAGCGGAGCTGTTTGAGGACATGGCGACCAAACCTAACCCTTACCGTGATAACGGACATCTGCCTCCGCGTGCAGCGCTGTGCGGTCCAGGCCACGGGTAAGTCTCTGGGGACGATGGTGTTACAGGAGCGAGCCAGATGGCTCAACCTGTCTAACCTATCGGACAGAGAGAAGGAGGACATGTTGGACATACCGATCACACCAGACGGCATTTTTGGCTCCGCTCTCGCCTCAATGCAGCAGCGCTGCGAGGCGAAGAAGAGGGAGGATGAAGCTCTCCAGCTCTGCCTCCCGCGCAAAGCCGAGCGTCCACCTGCCCCAGCCCCGCGGCAGAGCGCCGCGCAGGCTACGGCACGTCCTTCTTTCCCTCAGTTTAAAATCCCCACACGGCCGAAAGCCCGTCCTGCCCCTGCTGGTCCACCCAGACAGGAGGCGAGGTCCGGCTGGCCCAGAAAGGCCACTGCAGCGACAGCAGCTCTGCCGTCACAGAACGAGCAGACTGCCGGTCCGCAGGCCAGGAAGAAGAAGAAGCCGACCTGATGGTCTCCTTCCTCAGACCGGTGCCGGGGCTGCACGTTCAGCAGCCCCACCTGTCTTTCTTCCTCAGCGTGCTTGGTTCGATTTCCCGAGCCCACGAGTCCCCGCTACTGCGTGCGCTCCCCGAAGTCACACAAGCACACTTCACTGTTCTTGTTTAATAAAAAGTGTCCTGCTGCCGCATCCAGACCGCAGGTCGAGGGCGCAGTCACAATTAACAAACAAGAACATAAACAGTTCGGTGTCGCTCCCGGTTCCGGAGCGGGTCACGTCCCGTCTCCGGTCCCGGAGCTGCACCGGACCTGTCAATGCACTAACACCCGGCGCATGCGCAGTGGCGCACGCCGGTTGCAACCGCATCTTGTCACTAGGGGGCGCCATAACACCGTTTATGGAGTCTCCAGTGACAGGCGGTCTGACAGACGCTGTCACATCACTCTGCCTGAGGACAGAGAGATGGGCCGCGCTCCCCAGCTCAGCCTGGGTCCTGAGAACGATATCGCGGGGTTACAGGCTTCAGTTTGCAGCCGTTCCCCCTCGTTTCTCTGGTATAGTGCATTCTCAGGCGCGCGGAGAGTCAGCTCGTGTTCTCCAGGAGGAAATTCACTCGCTATTGGAAAAGAGAGCAATATGCGTGGTGCCTCCCGGACAATGTCAGAGCGGCTTTTATTCCAGGTATTTCCTGGTCCCCAAACGAGGAGGGACCGGGATTCGCCCAATCCTGGTTTTCCGGGCTCTGAACAAATACCTCAGAACATACCAGTTCAGGATGCTTACACACGCATCCCTGCTGCGTATGGTGCGTCGGAACGACTGGTTCACGTCAGTCGACCTCAAAGACGCATATTTCCACATTCCGATATATCCTCCTCACAGGAAATCTCTGAGGTTTGCTTTTCAGCGTGTTGGTTACGAGTACAGAGTGCTGCCCTTCAGGTTATCTCTGAGCCCGAGGGTGTTTGTGCGTTGTACGGAAGCGGCCATTGCCCCGCTGCGGCGACAGGGCATCAGGCTGGCCACGTACTTGGACGATTGGCTCCTCCTGGCACGGTCCAGAGAGGACGCCATCGCGCAAACGCACATCCTCATCAAACACCTGATCGACCTGGGTTTTATGATAAACTCGGAAAAGAGTGTATTATTTCCAGTGCAGAAAATAATCTTCCTGGGGTTATCACTCGACTCGGTGTCCTTCACGGCCCGTCTGTCAGCGGCGAGGGTGAACGTTTTCAGAGCCTGCCTCTCGCGTTTCACCCTGCGCTATCTGGTCCCCTTCAGATTATGCCTCCGACTACTGGGCCTGATGGCTTCGGCCATCCTTGTAGTCCGGCTCGGCCGTCTGTACATGAGGGATTTTCAGCTGTGGGTGCGTTCCCTCAGGCTGAATCCCGTGCGTCATGGTGCACGGAGGGTGACGGTCAGTGCGCAATGCGTAATGGCACTGCGTCGCTGGCGCCACCCGGCTTGTCTGGTGACAGGGGTGCCTATGGGCCCCGTCCTGTCCCGGAAAGTGATCACCACAGACGCGAGCATGTCGGGCTGGGGTGGTATATGCGAGGACCATTACGTGAGGGGCGTCTGGAGCGAGGATCTCCAGCGCGCTCACATAAACTACCTCGAGCTCTTGGCGGTGTTTCTCACGCCGAGACGCTTTCTCCCGCTTCTCAGGGGACATCATGTCCTGGTGAGAACGGACAATACGACGACGGTGGCGTATATCAACCGTCACGGAGGTCTGCGCTCCCGGCAATTACACATGCTGGCACGCAGACTGATCCTGTGGAGCAGCGTCCGCCTCCGGTCTCTGAGAGCCACCCATGTCCCGGGGGTTCTGAACCGGGGGGCGGACCTGTTGTCCAGGGGTGCGCCGCTCTACGGGGAATGGATGTTACATCCAGCCCTCGTGGAGCAGGTGTGGGCCTGCTTTGGCAGAGCTGCTGTGGATCTGTTCGCGCCGAGAGAGAACGCGCAATGTCCGCTGTTTTTCTCAATACGCAATCCAGGTGCGCCGCTCGGCGTGGACGCGCTCGCGCACGTCTGGCCGTCGGTCCTCCTGTATGCTTTTCCCCCGTTGGCTTTGATTCCCCCGACTCTGGACAGTCAGGGAGCATCGCCACACGCTGGTTCTGATAGCTCCGCAGTGGCCGGCCATGCACTGGCTAGCGGAGGTTTATCAGCTCCTGTCGGGGCAGCCATGGCAGCTTCCCCTCCGCAGGGACATGCTGTCACAGGCAGGGGGAGCAGTTTTTCACCCACATCCGGAGCGCCTGGCTCTTTGGGCCTGGCCCCTGAGTGGTGTAATTTAAATACTGCTGGACTCCCTCAGAATGTGATTGACACTATTCAGAGTGCTAGAGCAGCCTCCACTAGGTCTCTTTATGACTGTAAGTGGAGGGTGTTTGAGGAGTGGTGTCAGAAAAAAGGACACATCTCCTTTCAGTGCACTGTTGGTGTTATTTTGTCATTCTTGCAGGACTTGATTGACAAACGTAAAGCCTTCTCCACAATAAAGGTGTATCTGGCTGCAATTGCCGCGTGCCATGTGGGGTTTGGTGGAAAAACGGTCAGCCAGCATCCTTTGGTCTGCCGTTTCAGGCTGCTTCCTGTTTCCAGGCCGCTGGCGCCCCCATGGGACTTGGCGGTGGTTTTAAATGGGCTCTCCGGAGCTCCGTTTGAACCACTGGAGGAGGTGAGCTTGAAGCATCTGTCTCTGAAGACAGCGCTGCTTCTAGCTTTGGCCTCTGCCAAGCGTGTTAGTGACATTCATGCACTCTCAGTGCACTCCTCGTGCACTCAGTTTGCCCCTGGGAATGCCAGGGTGTCACTGAAGCCCCACCTGGCCTTCGTGCCCAAGGTGGTGGGCTCATGCTCTCCTATTGTTCTTACAGCATTTTCTCCACCGCCATTTTCTTCTCCGGAAGAACGGCGGCTGCACATGCTGTGTCCAGTCCGTGCCTTGCGGATTTATATGGACAGGACAATGGGGTTTCGGGAAGGTGACCAGCTCTTTGTGTCCTGGGCTCGCCCCTGCAGGGGCAGACCCATCACGAAGCAGCGACTCTCCCACTGGATTGTGGGAGCGATCGCCCTGGCCTACACGTGTCAAGGTCTTCAGGCCCCTGTGGGCCTGCGGGCCCATTCTACACGTGGCCTGGCTGCATCCTGGGCCCTGTGTAAAGGGGTGTCAATTCAGGAGATTTGTGCAGCAGCGAGCTGGTCTTCACCACTCACCTTCGTCCGCTTTTATAAGCTGGACATCCCTGCTCTGAGCCTGGCTCATGCAGTACTGACTGCAGGGCTCTCTTAGGGCAGGGGGGAGGGCCTTTCCTGAGAGCTGGTGGTCAATCGAGATAAGCATGTCTGGCAATACGGGAGTTTCCATATCCCATAGTGAGACATCGAAACGAATGCTATGAAAGAGAACTTTAGGTTACTTAACGTAACCCCGGTTCTCAGAGTAGCATGAGTGAGATGTCTCACCAGACAGCCCTTCTTGCTGGGCGAAGTGAGAAGAGGTGCTTATTTTGAGTGACGCTGCGTAGATGACGCAGGCTACTTAAAGGGTAGGTGGCTCCACCCTCGGTGGGCGTCGCGATCACCAGCCAATCAAGATTGGCGTAGTGAGATAAATGCTTCTGAGGCATACGCTGGGGGCGTATCCCATAGTGAGACATCTCACTCATGCTACTCTGAGAACTGGGGTTACGTTAAGTAACCTAAAGTTTTTCTTGAACGATGCTGACATCTTCTTGTCCCACTGCTTGAAGAAAGCATCTTCCAGAAACTGGCAGTGGGACTGGGAGTTGACCTGGACTCCATCCTCAACCTGAAAAGGTCCCACAAGCTCCTCTCTGATGATACCAGCCCAGACCAGGAACCCACCTCCACCCTGCTGGGGTCTGACCCTCAAATTCCACTGGAAGCAAAAGCGCCGCGGTGCGTTCTTGAAACAAACTGCGCAGCACTTAGAACCCATTCTCTTCTCTCAGACAAATTCCACCGGACACGACAGCGCTGCGCCACATCCCAGGAGCGCCGGCGTGCCACGGCACTGGGGTTTCGCTTCAGGCCTATTTTCAGCGCAACTGCTTCAAAACCTCGTAAATTCACTGTTGTTTAGACGCACCAGACAAGAAGTTAAAGCGGAAGTTTCCAAATAAAACACAATGCACGACCTCTCGGACGTAAATTTTTCTCCTATATGTTGTTATTCCGCCGCCTCGGGAGGAGAGCATCAGGTCAGCAGGGTCCCAGACAGCAGCAAACGTGGAAATTACCATTTTTATATAGAAAAAAACAAACAAAAGTGAATATTGGATCAAGAAAAGCTCTCATTTGAGATCAATATATGAACCCAAATTCAGCCATGGCAGAAGTACTATAAATCACCGAGCAGTGTGGCTGGACGACCAGACCGACCTTGGAGAAGCGAAATGAGGTGTTTTTTTTAATTTTCTGTTTCTATCGTGTGTTGCTGACTGCTGACGACACTCCGGTGAGTGTTTTCCGTGTTGCTGAAGCTTGCGAGCGACTGAAGTGCTTGCTGTCTCTCTCTTGCTATTACTGTTAATTCACAAAGCAATCAAAAAATCGGGGTTATTTACGCCCCCGGGGTTATTTTTGCCCCCGATTGACCAGCGATCTCTCGTGAATTACATTTCTTCTCCGCCGTTAGCACCACCGGCGTGCTAACTAGCTTAGCGTGCTAACTAGCTTGGTCCGCCGGGACCGCTATGGCGTCCTCCCCTCTGTCTTCTTTTCTTTCCTGCTCAGTGTGCCGTATGTTGAGTCAGAACCCTGCCTCCCTTGACGATAGGGGTATTTGCGTAAAGTGCAGTGTATTGACAGCGCTGGAGGCCAGGGTAACCGAGTTAGAGGAGCGGCTGCGCAGATGTGAGGGGCAGGGCAGCGCTAGCTACAGCCAGGTAGCGGCAGGGCTCGCAGCCCGCTCCCGCAGTGAGAGGAGTGTTAGCAAGCCTAGCCCCGCAGCGTGTCCCGAGCAGCCGGGGCAAGACCAGGACCGGTTTGTGACGGTCCGGAGGAAGGCTAGTGCTAAGCACCGCCACGTAGCACTCCAAGAACCGCTTCACGTCTGCAATAGGTTCTCTCCCCTCAGCGACGACACGCCGGCTGAACTGGACACGCTGGTGATTGGCAGCTCTATAGTTAGAGACGTGAAGCTGCCAGCGGTGAAGGTTAGGTGTTACCCGGGGGCCAGAGTGGGGGACATCGAGGGGAACCTTAGGCTTTTAAAACAGGAAGGTAGGAGATTCCGTCGAGTCGTGATTCACGCAGGCGGTAATGATGCCCGGCGGAGACAATCAGAGGTGCTCAAATTACAAGTAGCCTCGGTGTGTGAATTGGCTAAGTCGATGTCTGATGCCGTAATATTCTCTGGTCCCCTGCCCAATTTGGTCAATGATGAAATGTATAGCCGACTTTCATCATTCAATCGCTGGTTGTCTAGATGGAGTGAGGAAAACGGAGTTATTTTTCTAAACAACTGGTGCACCTTCTGGGGAAAGCCTGGGCTCATCCGCAGGGACGGCATCCACCCAACTTTGGATGGTGCAGCCCTTTTAGCTCGCAATATGGCTGATCGGCTCAGTACGCTAAATTGACAATCCAGCTATGAGCCCCGGGCGCAGAGCAGTCGTGTAGAACGCTCCTCTGTTGATCTTGTTGATCCTGTCACTAATCCTGCTCCCGGATTTTTACAAGTCCAGCATGGAGGTTTACCTAGGCTAACAGAGACTGAGTCTGTCCAAAGTGCTCAAAGCATTAGAAAAAAGTCAATGGGTAAAAAGCTTAACACCTGTAGAGACAGAATAACTCTTCCAGTAGGAAATACATAAAATGTGGTCTACTAAACATTAGAGCAATCTCCACCAAATCTCTGTTAGTTAATGACCTTATCGGTGACAATAACATTGATCTCCTTGCTCTAACAGAAACTTGGCTTCAGCAAGATGACTATGTGAGGCTCAATGAATGTACCCCTCCAACCTATGTTAATTTCCAAACAGCTAGATCAACAGGTCGAGGTGGAGGTGTGGCAGTGATTTCCCACTCCAGTCTTCTTCTTAAACCCAAAACTAATGTTAAATTCAACTCTTTTGAAAGCTTAATACTAACGCTTACTTGTCCACATTGGAAGAATCAAAAAGCTGTGCTATTAATTATTGTGTATCGACCTCCTGGTCCTTACTCTGACTTTTTAACTGAGTTCTCAGAGTTTTTAAGCAATATAGTATTGACTCATAACAAGATCCTTATAATAGGTGACTTTAACATCCATGTGGATGATTCTGGTGACAGTTTGAGTAATGTGTTTATTGCAGTATTAGATAGTATCGGTTTCACTCAAAATGTTGATGAATCCACTCATTGTCACAAGCACACCCTGGATCTGGTCTTAACATATGGGATAGAAGTCAGTGACCTAAATGTTCTCCCTCAGAACCCCATACTCTCAGACCATTTTTTAATTACTTTTCAGGTTTTGATTGAAGACTACTCTGCTCAAAAAGATAAAATTCAGTTGATACGGACATTATCTGAAAAATCTGTGGCTCGGTACAAAGAATTGATCCAGCCTGCATTTGCTGCATTATCTTGTGAACTCACAGAAATGAGCTTATTGACCAGTGGTGATAATAGTGATCAGTTTGTTGACAGTGCTATGCACTCACTAAAATCTGCCCTTGACGTAGTGGCTCCGTTGCAGCTGAAAACCAATCGACCCAGGCGCGTTGCTCCATGGTTTAATTCTGAAACCCGTGTTCTCAAACAAACAACTCAGCAATCAGAAAGACTGTGGCATAAATCTAAATGGGAACAATCTCTGAAGGCCTGGAAATGTAGCTTGCTAAGCTATAAACAAACTCTTTTTAAAGCCAAGACATTATATTACTCTCGTTTAATAGAAATAAACAAAAATAACCCTCGGTTTCTGTTCAACACTGTAGCCAGACTGACAAACAGTCATACTGTAGTGGAACCAGTAATCCCAGAATCTTTAAACTGCCATGACTTTCTTAAATTCTTTAATGATAAAATCATAACCATCAGAGGTAAAATCAGTGAAGCGCTTTCCTCAGATCAAGCTCAGGGAATCCAGCCACTGCCTCCACCTGAAATACCTGAAATACTAGATAGTTTCTCATCAGTAAATGGGGCTGAGATTACTTCGATTGTAATGTCTTCTAAAACCTCGACCTGTCTCCTAGATCCAATTCCAACTAAGCTTTTCAAAGATATTCTTCCAGTTATCTTAAATACGATCTTAACTATAATAAATACGTCTCTAGAAATTGGCTATGTGCCACAGTCATTCAGTACGTTTACATGCAGCCAATAACCCTTTTCAAACCCTTTTCAAACTCGAAACCCAGTAGCGTGTGGCCATGTAAACACCCGCCAAAACCCGGAAAAGCTCATTTTCGAGATTTGTGAAACCCATTAAAGACCGCTGGGTTACTCCTTTTCAAACTCGAAAGTGCCGCCATGTAAACAGATAACGAGTAAAGGAACATTGTTTGTGGTTCTGCGCGTGCTCCATCCGCAATGAATCATGGTCTTTTGAGTCCAGCAACGAGTAGGCGCGAAACTCACCACACTTTTGCCCGTGTGAGGCTTCCGTGACGCACGATACGAACTGTTATTCTGAGCGCGCACATCGCACATGCTTCCTTCTGAACGTTGGCGACTTGTACGGCCTGCAGAAAAATCATGAACAGAAGAGCAACCGTTCTGTCAGCGTTCCGTCAGCAGAACGGAGTCACCGCAGCGTCTGCCTCTGCAGGCCAGTGGAGGAGGTTGCCAGTTCTGTCTATCTAGACCGTAAAAACATCTGAAACTCGTAGAAAGCAGCTCAAACCCCCATCTTGGTTGAAAATGCACGTTAAAACCGTGTTTGTATGATTAAAAAAAACACGTCATAAACACATAATCATTTAATCAACCCATCCAACGTGTTTAATAAAGAAGCTTGCTTTGGCAAAAACTCCACCCAATCTGGCAACACAAAGCCGCTCCGGTCAGAGCTTTTTTGTTTTGAGAACAAAGACGTGCGCCGTGGTTTGGAAAGGGATATCCCGATTGAATGCACTGACTTGTAAACGGGGGACTCTCTGTCTGTTACAGCATGTAAACAGGGTTTTCCTGATGTTTCAGAAACCCAGATATTGACCTGAACCCGAATTTTAGCTGCATGTAAACGTAGTCATTTAAATTCGCAGTAATCAAAACACTGCTGAAAAAACCTAATCTTGATCCTGATATTCTAGCCAACTACTCTGTGCTCGGACCAGTTTTATTTCTGTTATATATGCTTCCTTTAGGGAACATAATTAGAAGTCACGATATCAATTTTCATTGTTATGCAGATGACACACAACTGTATTTATCTATGAAACCTGATCAAACTAATCAAATAGACAGACTCAGTGACTGTATCAGAGAAATTAAATCCTGGATGACTACGAACTATCTCCGTCTGAATCCTGGCAAAACAGAGGTCATTATACTAGGCCCCCATAAACTGAGAGAGTGTCTATCTGAACAGATTATCACCTTAGATAACGTCAGTGTATCCTCCTCCTCTACTGTCAGGAACCTCGGGGTCTTATTTGATCAGGACATCTCCTTTAAAGCACACATCAACCTGGCTTGTGAAACAGCATATTTCCACTTGCACAACATAGCTAAAATAAGAAACATTCTACCTAGAAGCGATGCAGAAAAACTCATCCATGCATTTGTTTCTACTGGACTGGACTACTGCAACTCCCTTCTTGCAGCCTGCCCAAAAAGTACATTAAAAAACTTTCAGTTGGTTCAAAATGCGGCCGCCAGATTATTAACTGGAACTAGAAGATGTGAACACATTACTCCCGTTCTAAAATCCCTTCACTGGCTTCCAGTCGAGTTTAGAGTCAGATTTAAAATCCTTCTCCTCACTTACAAAATCCTAAATGGGATGGCTCCGACCTATCTCCAAGATGCTTTAACGCCTTATCAACCAATCAGAGCACTTCGCTCTCAAAATGCAGGGTTACTGGTGACTCCTAGAGTCTCTAAATGGACACTAGGTGGAAGAGCCTTTAGCTATCAGGCACCGTTTTTATGGAACCAGCTTCCAAGTGGTGTCAAAGAGGCAGACACAGTCTCCACATTTAAGGTGAGGCTCAAGACGATTCTCTTCGATGCAGCCTATGATCAGGTCAGCTAGGGATTCTAAACCATCATTATTAAAAGCTGCCCGAGGAGCTAGAATGCTGTGGGAAGTACGGTGCACTGAGCCCTGTCCTCTAATGTCTGAATGTTCTTCCCTTTAGTCCCTTCATTGCTTTTCCCCTGCTGTCCCCCCCTTCGAGGGGGAGTCTTCTCCAGTTTCAGTTGCTGACTCCACTATTACGAGGGCCTACGAACAAGCTCCGTCCGGACCGGGAGGACACTCCTGTTGGTCCTGCCCGCGGACTGGCTTCAGTTCTACTTCTGGGATCCGTGGTTCTTGTGCTGGACCGTCCAACAGACTGTCCTCAACATAGTCCTAGGCTTTACTCCTTATTGTCTCATGCTAGCTGTTGCCAAAGCTGTCCGTCCCTGGGAGAGGGATCCCTCCATACTGTGGTTCTCCCCAAGATTTCTTCTTCTCCCACTGGGTTTCTGGAGTTTTTTCTTGCCGGATGTGAGGGTCTAAGGCGGTGGTTGCTTCGTTTTGTCTCGTTACTGTGAATTTGACATATTACCATTATGCTTATTCACTGTTTTTATTTTTACCAACCAATGTAACATCTTGAAGCCTCTGAGGCAGCTGTTGTTGTGATACTGGGCTGTACAAAAATACATTGATTGATTGATTGATTGATTGTTATCATGTGGTATTGAGAGACGAGAGCCTCTCTTAGGAGCAGCCCCACCACCCCCCGGATGGTGCTGCGCTGCCGGTGTGCGCTGACATCCAGACACTGGCGCTCTGCTGCGCGGCGCGGTGCTTTGGCGTCTGGTGGAATTTGGGGGTGAGTTGGAATGGAGCTCTCAGCCCCGGGTCCTACATCTGGCCATCAAGACTCACTGTCATTTCATCAGTCCAGAAAACCTTAGAGAAATCAGTCTGATGATGTTTCTCAGCCCAGTCTTGACGTTTTATCTCTTGTGTCTTGTTCAGTGGTGGTTTCCAGCCGTCCTGACCCCGGCCATTTCCTGAGTGTTGCACACCCTGTGCTTTTTGGTGCTGCAGTGATGCTGCAGCTCTGAAATATGGCAGAACTGCTGGCTAGTGGCATCTCGGCAGCTCCATGCTCGATTTTCTTTGGTTCATGGGCAGTTATTTTGCACCTTGTTTTTTCAGCACACTTCTTGCGACCCTGTTGACTACTTTGAATGAAACGCTTGATTGTTTGATGACCACGTCTCAAACACTTGGCAATTTAAGAGTGCTGTATCCCTCTGAGACATCTTTTGTGTGGGCTTCCTCTGCATTCCTGAATAAATCCTCCTTCTGCAGCATCAACACCTTGACCCCCGATGCACACTGGATGCGGTCCGGCTGCGGTCCGGCTGCGGTCCGGTACACCGCAGCACTGTGATTCACACTGCCTGCGGTGTCTCCGCAGTCCGCTGAAGAAGGTTGCCAGATCTGTTGTTATCACCCTTAAACAATTTGAAACCTGTTTTACTCAATAGAAAGCAGCCCAAACCGCCATCTCGGTTGAAAATGCACGTTAAAATCGTATTTTTCTAATAACTAACACGTCATAAACACACAATCATTTCATCAACTCGTCCGATGTGTTCAAAAAGACGCTTGATTTGGCAGAAACCCGCCCAATCTGGCAAGATGGAGCTGCTCCGGTCACAGAGCTGTTTTGAGCCATTTTGGAGTCGTTTGACTTTTCAGCAGTGACGAAGAACAAAACCGTTCATTCTTCTAAAGCGTGCAATGACTACATCACTGTTTGTTCTGTTTTCTAACAGAAGAAGTAAAAAAATAGAATATTAAGGCAAAAACACGACACAGATTTTATTTTGAAGTCACTTATTTTGGAACACGTATCACGTTTCCTTCCAGCACCCGACCTGCTTCTGTCTGGATTGACGCGGTAGGGCTGCGGCGTCCGGAACAATAGGATCCTTGCGGAAAGAGACCGGAGCTCCGCAGAGACTCCGGAGCCGGACTGCAGCCGGACCGGAGCCGGACCAGAGCCGGACCAGAGCCAGACCGTGGCCGGACCGGAGCCGGACCGCTCCCGGACCATGCCCGGTGTGCATCACAGCATTGATTTTAATGACTATGGATTAGCTGCGGTGTCCGGACTGGAGCCGTTCCGGAGCCGGACCGCATCCAGAGTGCATCGGGGGTGAATCTGATTCACCGAAAATTCCAGTCCTCGCACCTCATAGGTCTTTGCAGGCTTCTCCTGTCCCATGGTCCACAAAAGAATTTCTGTTTTGCGTCCTCTTATATTCAGTCGATTCCTGAGTTTCTCTGTGCAGAATGTTGCTGTACCCAGGATCCAGGAAGGCATAAGTTTGAACGTACTTGCTTCCTTTTGCAACCTTGACTCGGACTGGACCAATTGACAGCACGGTCTCTCCCGGCCCCAGGTGCTTCACCTGCTGAAACCAGAGCGCTGCTCACCGAGGTTTCTTCTTTCGCAAGAGTGGCTTTTGATTGATTTTCCTGCTTCCAGGGTTTTGCATTTTGGATATGAAGCACAGTAGGATGTTTTCTTTGACAAATTTGACAAATTAATCTTTTGCAGTCTTTGCTTAAATGATCTTTTAGTAAACAACCAACACAATACCCATGATTCCTCAGGAACGCAGCCTTGTAATGGTGTGACTGTAGCCTTGTAGGGGTGACAGTAGCTCAGTTGGTAGAGCAGGTCGTCTTATAACCGGGAGGTTGGTGGTTCGATCCCTGCTCCCCCAGGTGTAAAACTGTTGTTGTGTCCTTGGGCAAGACACTTCACCCACCTTGCCTAATTGTGAGAGTGAATGGTTGGTGGTGGTGGGAGGGGCCGATGGTGCAGACTGGCAGCCTCGCTTCCGTCAGTCTGCCCCAGGGCAGCTGTGGCTACAGTCGTAGCTTACCACCACCCAGTATGGAGTGAATGGGTTAATGTGATATTGCAGTGTGAAACGCTTTGGGCTCCGTCATGCAGGATGAAAAGCACCTCAGACCGACTGCTGAATAAACAACAGACTGCCCTCACAAAAAAAGTAAGTAGGCTGTTCTAAATGACTAGGGAATTGCCCTAAATGGGCCAATTTGCCAAAATGTTGACTGTCCCTGGGATCCTCCCAGAAGAGCAGGAGGAAGTGCCTGGGGACAGGAAGTGTCTGCGGACAGGGAGTCTGGGAACAGGGAGTCTGGGGACAGGAGGTCTGGGGACAGGAAGTCTGGGGACAGGGAATCTGGGGACAGGGAGTCTGGGGACAGGAAGTGTCTGGGAACAGGGAGTCCGGGAACAGGGAGTCCGGGAACAGGGAGTCCGGGAACAGGAAGTCTGGGGACAGGAGGTCTGGGGACAGGAGGTCTGGGGACAGGGAGTCTGGGGAAAGGAAGTGTCTGGGAACAGGGGGTCCGGGAACAGGAAGTCTGGGGACAGGAGGTCTGGGGACAGGAAGTGTCTGGGAACAGGGAGTCTGGGGACAGGAAGTCTGGGGACAGGAGGTCTGGGGACAGGAAGTCTAGTCTGGGGACAGGAAGTCTGGGGACAGGAAGTCTAGTCTGGGGACAGGAGGTCTGGGAACAGGGAGTCTGGGGACAGGAAGTGTCTGGGGACAGGAAGTCTGGGGACAGGGAGTCTGGGGACAGGGAGTCTGGGGACAGGGAGTCTGGGGAAAGGAAGTGTCTGGGAACAGGGGGTCCGGGAACAGGGAGTCCGGGAACAGGGAGTCTGGGGACAGGAGGTCTGGGGACAGGAAGTCTGGGGACAGGAGGTCTGGGGACAGGAAGTGTCTGGGAACAGGGAGTCCGGGAACAGGAAGTCTGGGGACAGGAGGTCTGGGGACAGGAAGTCTGGGGACAGGAGGTCTGGGGACAGGGAGTCTGGGGACAGGAAGTGTCTGGGAACAGGGAGTCCGGGAACAGGGAGTCCGGGAACAGGAAGTCTGGGGACAGGAGGTCTGGGGACAGGAGGTCTGGGGACAGGGAGTCTGGGGACAGGAAGTGTCTGGGAACAGGGAGTCCGGGAACAGGGAGTCCGGTAACAGGAAGTCTGGGGACAGGAGGTCTGGGGACAGGAGGTCTGGGGACAGGGAGTCTGGGGAAAGGAAGTGTCTGGGAACAGGGGGTCCGGGAACAGGGAGTCCGGGAACAGGAAGTCTGGGGACAGGAGGTCTGGGGACAGGAAGTGTCTGGGAACAGGGAGTCTGGGGACAGGAAGTCTGGGGACAGGAGGTCTGGGGACAGGAAGTCTAGTCTGGGGACAGGAAGTCTGGGGACAGGAAGTCTAGTCTGGGGACAGGAGGTCTGGGAACAGGGAGTCTGGGGACAGGAAGTGTCTGGGGACAGGAAGTCTGGGGACAGGGAGTCTGGGGACAGGGAGTCTGGGGACAGGAGGTCTGGGGACAGGAAGTCTGGGGACAGGAGGTCTGGGGACAGGGAGTCTGGGGACAGGAAGTGTCTGGGAACAGGGAGTCTGGACTGCTGCCCCTGCGACCCGGTCCTGAATAAGCAGTGGAAAATGGATGGATGGATGGATGGATGGATGGATGGATGGATGGATGCATGGACATCTTGTCTTCAATGAAGTGTTGAAAAGCATGGCTGAAGGACTGATGAGTTTGCGCGTTACCATCGAATACTGACGTCTCTCTAGCAGGTAAGAGAGAGTTTCTGCTGTGAGGCAGTCAGCTCAGCAGTGTCACTCTGTCTTTGTATCGCCTCATCCAAGTCCTCATCAGTCAGAGGATCGGCTGTTTGGTTCTTCGGTTTGGATTTGGATGGTTTTCATTCCATTTTGATTTCCAGATGTTCTCATCCTCGCCGTGTTCCTCTGTATCAGCTGATGCCTGAGGGGACTCGACACTGATTGGTGGAGTGGAGTTTTGGGGATTGCAGCTAATTGAAGAAATTCCACATCACATTCCACAGCTCCAGGTTTCTGCTGAGAGTCATAATATTTATTCATGCCTTCACTTTGACCTTGTCATCCACATCACTACATTCAAGGACTTTCATTTTGGCCGTTGATGCTTCAAACTCTGCTTCCAGGTCCATTCGTTCCAGCTTGGTCTTCAGCTTGGCTTCCTCCAGTTGCAGTTCATGTTTCCTCTTTAAAGCTGCTGCCCTCGCCGTCACTGCTCAGCTTTGGCTCTTTTTAACTCTGAGGAGAGTGAGGAGGATCTGGAGGTCCTTGATCCAACAGAAGAACGTTTTGATTTGTGTGATACATTTGAAATGCTGTCCAGTGGTCCAACGTTTAATTGTGCAGTTTCTTTTTTCCACAGTTCAACCTCTTTCATGAAATAGTTCATGTTGGTTATTCTGGGATCAAACCAGTCATCATGATCTCTTCCTTTTCCTCTTCTGATAAGAACTCCTGCACAGATTTATGAGCATCTTCAAATTCACCCAAAGCCGATTTAAATTTCTCCAAAGCATCACTGACTTCCCCTTACACACTGGACGTCGTATGGACGTCCAGATCATGTCCATATTGCGTACGTTCGTCCAAGACCAATTATAGACCTATTTTGGACGTCCAAAATAGGTGGGGTATTTGGACGTCTTATTATTACCCAATTTCGATGTCTAGATGACGTTGAAGATCTGGACGTCTAAATTAGGACCCAGTGTCCACGTCTACATGCGGTTGAACATTTGAAATTCGGGGAAACTTTATGTTCCTTGATTAAAAATGTTTACCATCTGAACGAGATGAGCAATGATGTATTATGTATGAAACGGGTTTTGATGTATTTTATTTTTGTTTTATTTTGAAGGGCGACAGACAGGAAGTTCTGTGTCTGTGTTCACTTATTGGCTGCCATAGTGTATATTAGCTTGCCTGAGTGAACCCGGAAGTGGAGGTGTGTCAGATGCTACACTTTACTGTGAAAGCCACGGAGCTGGAGACGCTGCTGTCGGGCTAATTAAGTGTTTTTCCCTTAATCGCTGGTCCAGCGGTTGTCGGGGAACCCTGATTCCTGTTTTGTGGACCGACGGTAGTCTGGAGCCACCTTGGACCGGCCGGTCACAGTCCCTTTTGAGGGCCGTCAGCACCATAGCATGCTGGGACAGCGGATGGAGGAAGAGTTCGCTGCAGATTCGTTACTGGTCCGGTATTTTGAGTACTGTGAAGTTTTTGCAATAAAATCTGTTTAAAAAGAATTGGATTGTGATCGTAGTTTCCTGTACCTGTGAATTTTGGCTGGTCAGCAGGTTGTCTTTATGCATTTCGAATTAGCTGCTGGTGATAGATTCAAATGAAGTAATAGGAAAATAACCTTGGCAAGCATGTCACCTTCTACAGTGGGACTTTATGCATAGTAAGCAGTATAAATAATAATAATTTACCATTGTAAAAGTGTTTATGTGAATGTTAACCCCGCCTTGTGTTTCTTTTTCTTTGAGTCCGTTTGTTTTCATTGTCTCGTAAAGATAGAACTATGTCTAATAAAAGAGCCGCCCAAGCCGTTCAACTTAGTACTTAATTTCATCAAATTGTGAACTTTGGAGAAACACAAAAACATTTTTTAAAGCCCCACTTTGTTTCGTGTGTATTGCACGATATTTCAGGATACATAATTTTCTGCAAACTCGTGGTCACCCTCCCGTTTACAGATTAATCATTCAATAAATTAACAGCTCAACAGGTAAGGCTGAGGATTGCAGAACAGCACGTCGTGAGTTCGAATCTCGTGTGTCACCTGTCCGCGATGAAATGCTGAAATGACCGAGAGAATAAGCTGGAAACTCGGACTGTGAGCCCAGTGGTGAGATTTGGTCAACTTAATTTATATTTTCCCCACTTTTTTTGGCCCTTGTCTGGAGGTCCTGGTGACGTCAATTTCCGACGTTGAAATGATGTAAAAAAAAGACGTCATCTGGCGTAACGTTCTGCACCTTGTGGGGACCTTGCTGGGACGTCCAACAATGACCTTAAATAGACGTCGATTCAACGTCTTTTTGCGCAGTGGGTTCATCATGATTTCCAACCTCTTTCATCAGAGTCTTTATTTCATTCAGCCTCCTGGTACAGGCTCCCAGCCTGCCTCTGCGTGAAGCAAGGCATGCCTTTAACTGATCCTCAGCTGCTGCGTTCTCAGCTCCCACGGACATTATCGCCGATTAATCACACAAGATCCAATATTTTCCACTTATTCCATCCAGGAACATCCTTCAGTCATTCATCCTTCTTGACTTTGTTCGATGCTGCGGTCAGTTCGCAGCGCAGCGGCGCCTCCAGTCAAAGTCGATCAGCTGATTTCACTCACAGCCCGCCGGCAGCTTCCTTCTTTGATAGACGTGGTCGACTGGATTTGCAGACTGTTCCGTCTTCAGAGGAGTTTTTCGACTTGTTACGGCGATTCTTTCGTGCCAATATCCAACAATATGATAATAAGAGTCGCTGTTTGAGGAGGAGGTCCCGACTCGCAGATTCCAAAAAGCACTCGTGGAGATATTTCCTTAGTTTCAAAGTTCCAAATGTATTTAAACAAACCAAAATACAGTCCGTGGTTGACTGAACTAAAACGAAACGAAACAAATCAAATCTTTCTGTTTTCCACTGTTTTCTGTGGTTGAAAAACTGTCTGTCCTTCCTCATTCCACCCCTCCCCAGAACCGCTCACACCTGAGCGTTATCCTGATTTCAGGGAGGAGGAGAGAGAGACTAAAAATTATCAATAAAGCAAAAACAAACACAATCCTTAATGACTCTTTCCTGAACTTAAAGGAGAACTATGCAAGATTTGCTTTAGCGCTCCCCCTACTGGTCTCCTGTGAAAGCTCACCGTCGTAAACGTTCTCTGCATCACCGCCCCTCCCCCGCCCCCGCATCCGGGGCAGCAGCGTCCCACTCCCGTTTCCTTTTGTTCCGCTCGTCAGGCAAAGTTTTTTTCTGTCTTTTTGGTTCTGCCATCTGTGAGCGCCTAAGGGTGGCTTTGCTAATGCTAGCGAGGGTTTCATGTTTGTTTTACGCGCTTTTATCCTTGTTCTCCCGTATGAGCGCCGTAATGCAGGTTTGTTCTCGCTAGATGTGGTCGGGTCAATCCTCTGAAAGTTGCAAGCGCTGTCTTCAGGACACAGACCCCGGGGGGGGGTTAAAAAAATTGCATAGTTCTGCTTTAAATATTTATCAAATAAACGAATTAAATTAGCTTTCTTAACTGGCTCCAACACCTCATGTGCTTCATTGGTAGGAGGCTTTCGGGCCAGCATGCTGGGGCTGTCACGATATCAAATTTTCTCTTGACGATTATCATGGGCAAAAAAATATCATGATAACGATATTATCACGATATCAGCAAAAATTTAACTAATAATGGCACAAACATTCAAATTCATCTGAAATTTTATTTTTTTGTTTTCTCTCTTTTCCCAGATGAATTACAGTCAGAATACCTGTCAAATGAGGTGTTGAAACAATATGAGAACAGTAACTGTACAACTGCAAACCAAAAGTGGAGTTACACTCCACTAATTAAAATCTGATGAACTGATTAACAGAGGATCCACAGCAGAGGCGTCATTTCCGTAGGGTTGGTGGGTTATGAAAACCCTCGGGCCTGTTGGGGTGAAATCCTGTCCCACCACCACACTGCCGAGGATTTTTGTTTGTTTGTTTAACTCCGAGGCGGAATGAGCAGCAGCTGCTTCTCTCCAGCAGAGGCGCCGCTACTGGCTAGGGCCCCGAGCTGAAGGGGGTCCCGAGGGACGGCTGACATCAGTCAATTTCAATGACAAATTTAAGGTGCTACACTAAACGCTGCAACGACAACGTGTCGAAAATCCCCCGCATGGGGCCCTTTTCCGAGTACTCACCGGTTAGTTGCTAGAAGGAGGCCGGCGGAGAAGACGGCGGATATCAGCAACACAACTTGAAACCCCCTGGACACATTACAATGACACGTCTGGAACCTACCTAATGGGGCCCCACTACTACCCAGCTTGCATCAACGTGTAGTCAGTAGGCACGTTTACATGGACCACGTATAAGGGGATTGTACGTGGAGCGGATTGTAAAACGTGTCATGTAAACACCGAGTGGATCCGCTTCACTCGGAGCTGATTGTAATTTGGAGCCGATTGTATGAGGCGGTCTACGCCGATCGAAAATCCGCTCCGTGTCCCTTATAAACGAGCCTGACAGCGGAGCGGATTGAACTGGGGGAGTGTTTGTTCTGCGCATCCGTTCCCTCATATGTAGCGACGTGTGACGTGCCAGTAAACGGGAAGCAGCACAGTCAAAAAACCAGCAGAGAACGCCACGGTGGTTGAAAAACACTTTTTTTGTAAAAAAACCCGACAGAAAAAACATTGGTGAGGTGAGATGGAACCAAACCATGCAACAGCGAGTTGTATAAAGAGCTCTATAGCAGAATACCAGCGATCGCCGGCTGGTGTTATGGATTAACTGGTTCCCGTGTTAACGAATGACGGCGGAGGTCTGTGTAAACACAGGCTGATTACAGCAGTTGTTAAAGTAAGACTCACAAAAGACTTTAAACGTATACACTCACTGTAACTGTCGATAACCGACGTTCACCAGAACGACTACATGTTTCAATCATCTATTGGTCACAGGTTAACACGGGCACCAGTTAATTCGAAACAACGGCATGCGACCAGAGCTCACACCGAGACGTGCCGCTCGGCGCACAGCGGTGCTGCAGCCAGGGGAGCAGCCGCTCCTTCAGCAGCGTATCGGGGACTTTTGGGACATTATTTGAGCAGATATCAGCAGATAAAAACTCTCTGCTCGGCGCTGCTGCGGAGCTAAAGACCTACAAGTTCCTCGTGAGACTTTGTGCGCATGTCACAGGACGCTGTATAATCCGCTTCACCCAGGGTCCTTGTAAACGAGGATTCATCGTGGATCACTTCATGAATACACTCCGTTTAATACGATTGTTTAAAATTGGATTGAAAACAACACCCATGTAAACTGGGCCAGTGTTGCTAAACACACTTTTTTCGGGTTAGGATAGAGCGTCTCGCTGTCGCTATCGGCCACCGCCTACATGTTTAGTTCACTCGTGACGCTCGCTGACTGGGAGCCACACTAGCTAGGAGCCGTGCCGCTACCGCTGCTCCTGCTGTGTTTATGTGGGGTGGGGGGTGGGGGGGGGTGGGGGGGTGGGGGGGGTGGGGGGGGGGGGGGGGGGGGGTGCTGCAGGAGGGAGACGAAGCAGGGCGGAAGAACAGGAGCGTATTTTGAAAATACACGTCAACACGTTTCTAGTGGCACTAGATCCTCTTCACGATATTATCATGTACGCATTTTGAACACGATATTGAAATTTCACTTTTTAATACCATGATTATCGTCAATACCGGTATACTGCGACATCCCTACAGCATGCATAAAGAGGATGATGTGGTCAAAATACTCATCTGCTATACTGAACATGGCGCCACCCACAGATCAGCCAGCAGCTGGCCATGCATGTCCTCTCCGATGTCTTCCGTCCTTCTCATTACTGCTGGATCAGACAACTGTAATCTTTTAATTGTTTAAGAATCACATCCTTGTTGTCAAAGTCTGTGAACAGTATTTCTGCTGAACCCAAAAAGCAGTCTTTTGCTCTGTCTGAGTCTAAGGAAGGTTTTTCGGCTCGCGCCAAAATCCACGCAATCTCAAAAGATGCCTGTGTTCAGCACTCTGTAGCGGCGGCTGTCCTGTGGATGAGATTTTGCTTACTTGTACTTGTACTTGTGTTGGCGTGGCTATTAGGTGACAGTGGTGACCAGCATCCTGAAGGTGGCTCTGTCCTGGGCCTTGCGGATAAGATCTGGCAGTGGGCGGACCTCGGAGACTTGTTTCAGCCAAGAAAGCCTCGGAAGGTCGCGGGGGCGCTTCCAGTTGATTGGCGGACGGAGGGTGGCCTCAGCAATGATTGCTTTGGCAGGAATGTCATCGCCAAGGCGAGAGATGTGTCCGAAGAGTTGTAGTCTTCTTCTCTTGATGATGGTCGAGAGCGGTACGGGATCACCGGCTCTGGCGTATACAGCCTCGTTTCTGACGTGATGAAACCGCCTGATGCCGAGAATATTACAAAGGCAGTTGCGGTGAAAAGCATCCAGTCGCTTTTCGGTATTCTCTTCTTCGTTGAGCCATGATCCAGAGAGCGAGGATGCAGTGAGTCATAGAGCGACTAGGAGTGAAGCCTGCCTGCTGAGGACACCTGACCGAGAGAAGGTGTGACCTGATGCATTGTAGTAGAACAGAGGTGAATACTTTTGAGGGGACCGACAGTAGGGTGATTGGTCGATAGTTGGAAGGATCGCGGGAGTCGCCTTTGTTTTTATAGACTGAGATAATGATACCCTCTTTCCATTCTTGGGGGACACTTTTGGAGTCCCAAATTTTTTCAAAGAGGGCCATAAGGCGAGTGGCACTATCAGATATTGTGGATTTTAGCATCTCTGCAGTGATGCCATCTGTGATGCCTCGTGACATTTTTCCACAATGTCCAGAGATGTTGAAGAGATCTACTTTTTTTTTATCTTCTTACGCTTCTTACCCAAAATAGTCTGGGCAGCGGAGATTAAAGTGGTTGAGATCTGTCGCCACGATGCTTCAATATCCTCTGGTATATCAAGAGCTGCAAATCTGTTTGATACCTCAACAGAGTACTGATGAGCATAATGAGGAGTGTAAAGCTTATCATTGTCTACAGCTAGCTGTATGCGCAGTGAGGCTGTGGTCAAACGTTTCAAGCGTAGATGGAGTTTGGCAGCAACAAGTCAATGATCTGTGCTGCCCAACTCTGCACTGTGGAAAACACGACAGTCGGATAACGTTCTCCAGCGTCCACTAACTAGAATGTGGTCGATAGTTTTAGATGTGATGCCGGTGTTGGAATACCATGAAATAGTATGAATTCGGCGATGTTGAAACCAAGTGCTGGCAATTTTGAGGTTATGCGAAGCACAAAGCTCAATCATACGCTCACCATTGTCATTTGTACTACTTGAGGTGAATGGGTCGACTATGTGTTCAACACCCTCTCTAGTGGGACCAACAGTAGTTCAGTAGACCAGTCTACTATTGGGTTGGCTTAGACCGTCGTGAGACAGGTTAGTTTTACCCTACTGATGATGTGTTGTTGCAATAGTAATTGCAACACTATTGTTACTATTGCAACAACACATCATCAGCAGGGTAAAACTAACCTGTCTCACGACGGTCTAAGCCAACTCACGTTCCCTGTTAGTGGGTGAACAATCCAACGCTTGGTGAATTCTGCTTCACAATGATAGGAAGAGCCGACATCGAAGGAGTAGACCAACAGTAGACCAACAGTTCATATCACCAAGAACGGTTACAATGTCATGAGGTGAAACCTTTCGGAGGTTGTAGGCAGCGTTTCGTAGAAACTGTCTTTCACGGTATCTTCAGTTGTGTCGGTAGGGGCATAACAAACAAAAATTGAGAGGAAACCTTGCAAGTGCTTCAAGCGGGCATATAGAAGGCGGGGGCCAAGAGGTTTCCAGCATGCTAGGACCGAAAGAGAGGTCCTGTCGAGAGCAAGAGCTACTTCCTGAACGCGGTCACTGTCATGGCCACTCCAAAGAAGCCTGTAGTCACCAGCATTTGTTTCTCCTGAGCCAGGCCATCTAACTTCATGGAGACCAGCGATTGAGATGCTCGGTCGTGACAACTCAGCTGATAGAAGTGTGGAGTGGCTTGGTGAGTTGAGTGTCAGCACGTTCCATATAGCAATACGGATGGATCTGCGAGTAAGGTTAAGATTAAGATTTGGAGTAAGATTTGGATTGGGGTTAAGATTTGGTAAAGCTCGGGTGAGAACAACATTGGATGGGGGCACCGCCGCAGCTGCTACCACATCAAGATTACCCCTTCCTCGGTTTGGGGGCAACCTGTCATTATGGTCAGCAGAGCGACGATGTGGATTTGACCGCAAAGGTCCGGATTGGAGTGAGAATTCAGGATCGGTGTTCGTAGCAAGAGGTTTTACGGGGTGGGGGAGCTGGCCCTACGTCCAACCCTGCAAGAGGGTTGCTATTTTTTTTGCTGCTCAGAATGAATTGGTGAGCTGTTATTTTCCTCTTCCTGAGTTCACGGTCACGCCGATAACTTTCATTGAATTTTGGATGCACAGTTTTGAAATGACGCTCCAAGCTGCTCCGTTTGAACCGATGCGGCTTTGTTTGCATATGAAGCACAGAGGGCTCATGCCATGAAGAACAAATAAAAATTCATCAGTCCATTTCTCTTGACATTTCCTGTGCTCATCTTGTATGCCTCGAACCTTTCGTTTTTTACTCGGGACGCCTGGCATTTGTCCGCTCGTCCCCTCTTCTGCATCTTTTTCGCTTGCTGCTTCCTCAGCCTCGTTATCCTCACTATTCCGTACAGCGCTGTGTGTCTGTCCCTCTGGTTTTTGTCCTGGTTGTTGTCCTTTTTTATTAAAAACTGATCCATTTTGCGCTATTTTCATCACTGGCTAGCTGAGCTACAGTGACCCACAAGCATGATGGGGTCAAGTGTCAGTGTTGTAAACAACGCCTTAAACGGGCTGGTTGCCAGGTTTGACACTGCCCCCCCTTTAAAAATCAACATTAATTGAGGTGAAATGAGGAGTATAATGCAGTTGTTTGCGTGTCTGTAGTGTAGAGTTCATTGTGTATTTGTGTAACATATTTAGAAAAATGCATTGGCTGTGTTGCCATATTGTTATAAGCTACCGCGCGAGCCACCAAAAGGGCAAACGCCCGAGCAAGACTGACCTACTCCCGCTAGATTCTCAGCCAGCGTAGCCACTTCCGGTCACTCGTTTAAAATGGATAAGTGTGAAAAAATCAATGTGCAGCGAGTGGAGAACGGTCCTTCTGCGGAGCGTTGCTCTGTTCCGTGGTGTCAGGCATCCAGTCCATATAATTCTGTTCTCAGTTTTCACTCTGTGCCTGCTGACGCCGGGACGAGAAGAACGTGGAAAGTTGCTTTACGATCACCGACTCGGGTTTGCAACTGGCGTTTCTGTCCGGATGAGTTCTGTGACACGGCAGGGCGGCGGCTCCTGAAGAGAGGAGTCGTGCACTCGCTGTTGGAATGGAACTCTTTTATTCTTACCCCCACAAAGCCCGGGGGTTCGGCAGAGAGCAGAGCGACCCGCGGCGGTGGACTCGGAGCCCGAGGATGCACCGGAGGAGGCGGCAGCGAGCAAAACTCTGCCGTCACCATGACTACGCCTCTCCCCCAGATCCTGCAGTGGTTGGTCTTCTCTGGAGGGAAATGGATCCCTCAGAGATCGGGGCGACAGCAGCTCAGCTGGTAGAGCAGGTCGTCTTATAACCGGAAGGTTGGCGGTTCGATCCCCTCTCCCGCAGGCGTAGAACTGTCGTGTCCTTGGGCAAGACACTTCACCCACCTTGCCTAGTATGAAAGTTGTGAGAGTGAATGGTTGGTGGTGGGAGGGGCTGACGGCGCAGACTGGCAGCCTCGCTTCCGTCAGCCTGCCCCCCCCAGGGCAGCTGTGGCTACAGCAGCAGCTCACCTCCACCCAGTATGGAGAGAATGAAGAATGCAATGTGAAGCATCTTTGAGTGTCCAGAAAAGTGCTGTATAAAACCAATGCATTATTATTAGAGAGGAGATCAAGCACTGGAGGGAAGAGAGGGAGAGGCTGGCAGGCATGGCTTTGACCGAGACATCCGGTTTTTCACAAGGTAAAGAAAATCTCCTCCAGCTGGTCTCAGTACGTTAAACCTGCAGCCGCTACAGCATTAAAGCAGTGATGATCCTGGTAACGTTACTTGGAAGGTCATTATTATGAATATGTATATATAATACATGTATATATAAGTCAGTAACTTCAGGTGTGTGTGTGTGGGTGTGTGTGGGTGCGTGGTTGGTGAAAGGGAGTAAGAATAGTCCATGAGGTGAACCACATTTTCACCAACATTACAAAATGTGTCCTTTAAAGGTTTGCATCCTGCTCCTGTCTCATGTGGTCCTGGGCCTTGATGTAGCCTGCACTGCCATCCATGGTCCATGTGAGACATGTGAGACATGTGAGACATGCACACCACGGAACCTTCCCAGAGCCCAGGTCAGCAGCAGTCAGTACTCCTTACTATAAATGACTATGACAATAGGTGAATTATAGAAATTAGAATTTGTCAACTCCTCCTCGCACCCTGCGCACAAACTTTTGAAATGACAACTGCCAGAGAAACTTTTCTTGTATGAGTCCTCATATTTGGTCAATACAGACGATTCTGAGTCCAATAATCGAGAGAAACTTAATATAAAATTGAGTTTCATTTAAACAGGCACGATCTCAGCAACCCATAGATGAGCTCTTCTCTTTCTCAGCTTCCTGGCCCTGGCTTCCAAACAGCGTGACCTAGTTGACCGTTGTGGAGTTCATGGAATCATCACAACCTGAAGCAACTTCCTCTACACTGTCCTATCAGGAAATGGATCCCTCTGAGAAAATAAGAAGCACATGCCAGCTGAGTTTATGATCATAATAATTATTTATTCAATTAAAAGCGCTTTTCAAAGAACCCCAGCACACTGAACACTACAACACTGATAAATTAAAAACAGTATTAACAACATTAAACAGAGAGCAGCACTCTGAGCCGCTGGTGGAGCAGGACTGTCTGAACAGCTGGGTCTGAGTCTGGCTTTAAAGAGAGGCAGCGAGTCCAGGTGGAGGTCTGAGGGA